>NC_090650.1:42649821-42764821 GCF_040937935.1 Hyperolius riggenbachi | reverse complement strand
TTAGGTTTATCACTGTGTATACAGGCAGCACTTGATAAGCCAACAGTACTGGAGCAAGTCTGTCAGTGACCAGGCAGCCAGCCACACAAGCAAGGACGATCTGTCTCATCATGCCAGCCCTCCTTATTACAAAGGGGGGGCTAGGGTGCGTACATCAAAAAAGGGCGTCGGGGAAAAAAGGGCGCGTGGTGTAAACGATAAACAGTATTATCGTTTATAGAAATATTGTGTAGAATTTCGTTTACAAATAGTGTTTTAAGAATTTATAAATCACTAAATAATGTGTATGAGATCGGCAATTCTTCAAACGTTAATCTTCCCTGTTTGTAAACTGAAACTTATATTTTCATTTATTAAAAACCCTCCCTGTACCTATCCCTAACCCCTAGACCCCCTGTTGGTGCCTAACCCTAAGACCCCCCTGTTGGTGCCTAACCCTAAGACCCCCCTGTTGGTGCCTAAACCTAAGACCCTCCAGTTGGTGCCTAAACCTAAGACCCTCCAGTTGGTGCCTAAACCTAAGACCCCCCTGGTGGTGCCTAAACCTAAGACCCCCCTGGTGGTGCCTAAACCTAAGACCCCCCTGGTGGTGCCTAAATCTAAGACCCCCTCTTGGTGCCTAAATCTAAGACCCCCCAGTTGGTGCCTAAACCTAAGACCCCCCTGATGGTGCCTAAACCTAAGACCCCCTATGGATAATAATGTTTTACAGAGATTAATAAATAAAAAATGTAAATAAAAAAATGTAAATTTTTTTTTGGGTGGATAATAATGTTTTATAAATGTTTTAGAAATAGTGATTTAGTATCTTTATAAACGTTATTCATCACGGGCTCATTTTGTAAAGTTAAATCATCACTAACATAGTTATAAATCCTTAAAAATCTCCGGGCGCCGTTTGTTAAAACGTTAATAATCTCCGGCGCCTTTTTTTCCCTGTTCGGCGCCCATTAAATGATATTTATAATGGGAGTGAATGGGGCGCCCTTTTTGTCCACTTGTCTCATGCGCCCAAATCTCCTGCTTCCGGCTAGGGTTCCCTTCTGTGATTGAGTGCCAGGGCTTAGGCTGGGAGGCCTCTGATTGGCTCAATGAGGTCAGGTGGGGCTGGCCAGAGTTCCCCTTGGTGATTGGTTGCTAGGGCTTCTGCTGGGAGCTCTCTGATTGGCTCAATGACATCTCCCTTGTTACAGTACCCAGATCCGGATATCCACGGGTACCCGCGGGTATCTGGATTATGCGGCCAGATACCCGCATAGAGCTATCCAGATATTGGCCCAGGTATCTGGATCCGACCCGGATAGCGTAAAAATGGATCTGGATGAGCATCCCTGTTCTGCATGGCCCAAGAACTTCTTAAATCCTTCTACTTCACCACCATAGAGTCTGTCCTCTGCACCTCTATACTTGTATGGTACGCTGGCGCCATCGCCAGTTACAGATCCAAAATTCAGAGGGTCATCAGATCAGCGGAGAAAATAATCGGGAAACCCCTCCCCCCTCTGGAGCTCATCCACAACTCTAGGATGTGCTCTAGAGCAGCAAAGATTGCCTATGACCCATCACACCCAGGTCATCGCTTCTTCCGACGGCTTCCATCGGGACGGATGTTCCGGACCATACCCACAAAGACATCAAGGCACAGAGATACTTTCTTCCCCACAGCGGTGAGACTCTTGAACTCCCTATAAATCCCATGGCGCTCCCCCCCAAACTTGCGGAAGCACCTACTTAGCTGCCGCTACCCATAGTACAAGAGCGTTTACTGTACTGTGATCTTTCCATGTATTTTGCTTTGATCACTGTTTACGTTTATGCCTCTGCTGTAACTTATTTTTTGTGAAGCTGCCCTGTGATGCTAAAACCAATTCCGGGTATGACCCAGTCATGCTTGGCGAAATAAATGATCTGATTCTGTTGTTCACAGTGCACCCACCTACCTACGTGAGCGCACGCAGTGTCACTGTGCCTGTCCACTACCTGTCTGTGTGCGATAGGTGCACATTGTAATTCCCAGTGTTGCATATACCTACCTACCTGTTGTTCACAGTGCACCCAACTACCTACGTGAGCGTACGCATGTCACTGTGCCTGTCCGCTACCTGTCTGTGTGTGACAAGTGCACATTGTAATACCCATCACTGCATATACCTACCTGTTGTGTTCAGTGCACCCACCTACCTACGTGAGTGCACGCAGTGTGATATACCACTCCGTGCATACCTGTTAACTGCACCTGTGTGACTGCACATTGTATTAGTCAAGTCAGTGCATACCTTTCACTTCATCCCCCCGATACGGACACAACGGGCTAAACAGGCAGAGGTAGAGGCAGACCCAGAGGAAGGCCACCCAGCAGATCTGTGCGAGGTCGTGTTGATGTGATTTCATGCGGCCCTCAACCAAAGTACAGTGCTCAGAAGAAGGCACGTCCCATCAACTCCCAAGATTGTCAGGACGTGGTTGACTATTTAACACAGAACACCTCATCTTCCGCAGCCACCAGCACTACTACAAGCACCACATCCGTTGCATTTAACACTTCGCAGGAGTTAATTGGTGGGGAATTAACTGATTCACAGCCATTATTGTAATAATCAGATGAAGGCGCTAAGCAAGTTACACCACCTCATATGTCTGAGTTAGGCGGCGACACTATGGACGTAACGTGTGAAGATGATGAAGTACCTGCTGTTGGTGCAGTTTTGAAGGTGTCTGAGGCAAGCGAAGCTGGGCAGGATGATTATGATGATGCCGATGATACGGATCCCACGTATGTTCCCAATAGAGGAGATGAACAGGGGGACAGTTCAGAGGGGGAGTCAGAGAGGAGTAGGAGGAGACGAGTTGCTGAAAGAAGCAGGGGGAGCTTGTCATCAAAAATAGCTGGTGGCAGTGTCCGAAGGCATGTATCGCCACCTATGGAAAGCCAACCAACATGCCCTTCAACGTCAGCTGCTGATGCCACCATAGTGCCATCAGCCCAGGTGGACTCAGCGGTTTAGTCATTTTTTCATGTGTCTGCCTCAGATCGGAGCAGTGGCGGCTCCAGGAAATTTTTTTAGGGGGTGCTATGCAGGTGCTGGACCAATTTCCGGGGGAGCTGCCGAGCGGCAAAAAATGGGTGTGGCTACAACCTGCGGCGCGCGAAGCGCGCCGCGGCGCAAAAATGGGCGTGGTCATGACCGGATGGGGGCGGGGCTAACTGTAATTTAAAGTGAACCCAGGGTGAGAGTGATATGGTGGCTGCCATATTTATTTCCTTTTAAACAATACTAGTTGCCTGGCAGCCCTGCTGATCTATTTGGCTGTAGTAGTGAACTGAATTACACCAGAAACAAGCCATGCAGCTAATCTTGTCAGTTCTGACAATATTGTCAGAAACCCCTGACCTGCTGCATGCTTGTTCAGGGTCTATGGTTGAAAGAATAAGAGGCAGAGGACCAGCACGGCAGCCAGGCAACTGGTATTGCTTAAAGGGAGATAAATATGGCAGCCTCAATATTATTCTCACCTCGGGTTCCCTTTAAAAGTGCAACGCAAAGACAGAGGGCCCAAGTTTTGGTGACCCTTTTCCCAGAAAATTCACATAATTGTGCAGGTTTTCTCAAGAAAATACACGTAATGTGAGCAGATTTTAACAAAAAACACGTCCAATGACCCCAATATGCACAATCGTTATCAGATATGGCTCCAATATGCACAATCGGTAGCAGATATGACCCCAATATGCACAATCGGTAGCAGATATGACCCCAATATGCACAATCGGTAGCAGATATGACCCCAATATGCACAATCGGTAGCAGATATGACCCCAATATGCACAATCGGTAGCAGATATGACCCCAATATGCACAATCGGTAGCAGATATGACCCCAATATGCACAATCGGTAGCAGATATGGCCCCAATATGCACAATCGGTAGCAGATATGACCCCAATATGCACAATCGGTAGCAGATATGGCCCCAATATGCACAATCGGTAGCAGATATGGCCCCAATATGCACAATCGGTAGCAGATATGGCCCCAATAGGCACAATCGGTAGCAGATATGGCCCCAACATGCACAATCGGTAGCAGATATGGCCCCAACATGCACAATCGGTAGCAGATATGGCCCCAACATGCACAATCGGTAGCAGATATGGTCCCAATATGCACAATCGGTAGCAGATATGGTCCCAATATGCACAATCGGTAGCAGATATGGTCCCAATATGCACAATCGGTAGCAGATATGGTCCCAATATGCACAATCGGTAGCAGATATGGTCCCAATATGCACAATCGGTAGCAGATATGGTCCCAATATGCACAATCGGTGGCAGATATGGTCCCAATATGCACAATCGGTGGCAGATATGGTCCCAATATGCACAATCGGTGGCAGATATGGTCCCAATATGCACAATCGGTGGCAGATATGGTCCCAATATGCACAATCGTTATCAGATATGGCCCCAATATGCACAATCGGTAGCAGATATGACCCCAATATGCACAATCGGTAGCAGATATGACCCCAATATGCACAATCGGTAGCAGATATGACCCCAATATGCACAATCTGTAGCAGATATGACGCCAATATGCACAATCGGTAGCAGATATGACTCCAATATGCACAATCCGTAGCAGATATGACCCCAATATGCACAATCGGTAGCAGAAATGACCCCAATATGCACAATCGGTAGCAGAAATGACCCCAATATGCACAATCGGTAGCAGAAATGACCCCAATATGCACAATCGGTAGCAGAAATGACCCCAATATGCACAATCGGTAGCAGAAATGACCCCAATATGCACAATCGGTAGCAGAAATGACCCCAATATGCACAATCCGTAGCAGATATGACCCCAATATGCACAATCCGTGGCAGATATGACCCCAATATGCACAATCCGTAGCAGATATGACCCCAATATGCACAATCAGCATCACCTGAAAAAGAAAAGAAAAACCCATTTACTCACCTACAGCCAGAAGACCTTCTTTCCCGACCTCCTGTCCCGAGTCCCGACCTCATTGTGGCGCGCAGCGCCCGCGCGCCCACGATCCTCTTCCTTCCCGACGTCACGACGAGACTTCCTGCCTGCATGCAGAGAGCAGGGCTACGGGAAAATGGCCGCCCGAAGCCATGCACTGCAGACTCGAAGTCTGCAGAACAGGGCTCCGGGCGGCCATCTTACCGTAGCCCTGCCTGCTGCTCCGTGCTGCCGCTGTGTGAACTGACTTGGCGTCTTTTAGACGCCTGAAGTCAGTTCACTCCAGGGGGTGCTTTGGGGGTGCTTGGACAATTCTAGGGGGTGCTCGAGCACCCCCTTGCACCCCCCTGGCGCCGCCCCTGGATCGGAGCAATGGCATCTGTTGTCTCTGCCTCCAAAAATTGAGCCATGGAAAGGCCAACACTCACGTAGGGACAAGTGATTACGAAGGCACATGGAGAAAAGGCACAAACTGCAATGGGAAGAGCACCTGAGCAAATGCAGCACACAAAAGAAAAGCCACCCTCCTTCTCCTCTTCCTCCTTCAGGTGCAGCATCTTCAGCCGCTTTTTCCCTTGCACCTTCACAGCCACCCTCCTCCACTCCGCCTCCGCCCTTGAGCGGTTCCTGCTCCTCTGCCCACAGTAGCCAGGTGTCCGTGAAGGAAATCTTTGAGCGGAAGATGCCAATTTCTGCCAGTCACCCCCTTGCTCGGCATCTGACAGCTGGCGTGGCGGAACTGTTAGCTTGCCAGCTATTACCATAGAAGCTGGTGGACTCTGAGGCCTTCCGTAAATTTGTGGCCATTGGGACACCGCAGTGGAACATGCCAGGCCGCAATTATTTTTCTAAAAAGGCGATACCCAAACTATACCGTGAAGTGGAGAGGCAAGTGGTGTCATCTGGCACACAGCGTTGGGTCAAGGGTCCACCTGACCACGGATGCCTGATCTGCCAAGCCCGGTCAGGGCAGGTACATAACTTACACAGCCCATTGGGTCAACCTGGTGACCGATGGCAAGCAGGGGAGTACGTAGCTGTGCAGCGGACCAGTTTGTGACACCTCCACGGCTTGCAGGCAGGCCTCCTGACACCTCCTCTCCTCCTGCTACATCCTCTTCGCTGTCGTCCTCCTCCTTCTCCTTGGCTGAGTGGCAGTTCAACTCTACTGGTGCTGCGATCTCCTCTCCAGCTACACAGCCCCATCTCACAAAGTGGCGGACATGTTACCAACTCACCAGAAGGCAGAAAGGATGCAGCACATGCAGAACAAGCTGGCAACTATGCTTTACAATGCGTTCAAGAGTGATGTCACAGCACAACGCAATAAAGGTACCACTGCCAGTAATCCTCCCAAATCCATGCAGGCAAAGACAGGACGCTCCAGCGATCTCATGGTGATGTCGGACATGCACACGTTCTTTACTCCAACGCCTCGCCTTAGCACTTCCAGATCCATCCTCCACCAACGCCTGGACCGGCAGGCGGCCGACTACCTGGCCTTAAGTGTGGATGTAGACACTATGAGCAGAGATGAACCCTTGGACTACTGGGTGCGCAGGCTTGACCTGTGGCCAGAGCTGTCCCAATTTGCCATCCAACTTCTGTCTTGCCCTGCCTCAAGCGTCCTGTCAGAAAGGACCTTCAGCAAAGCTGGAGGCATTGTCACTGAGAAGAGAAGTCGCCTAAGTCAAAAAGTGTTCAGTACCTCACCTTTATCAAAATGAATGAGGCATGGATCCCAGAGGGCTACTGCCCGCCAGAAGACTAAGTCAGTCCCCACACACAGCATCTCTGCCTGCACGCCTCTTGACTGCCTCCTCCGCCACCACCAACAGGGTCCAGGACTCCAGGCGGATTCCTGAATTTTTAAGGCCGCTGCTAGCAGCGGCCTGCTATACAGGGGCGGACTGACCATTTGGGCACTTGGGCACGGACCGAGGGCCCGTGGTCAGGGGGGCCCGCCAGAGCACACTGAGCAGGAGGGGAAGCAGCCAGTGAAAGGGAGCAATGGGCAAGCGGCGGAGAAGGCCGGACATCTCCCCCCTCCCCTTCCCTCACCTTGGGGCCCCCCTTCCTGGCTCTCCCCTCCGGATTAATAATGTCTATTAGTTTCAGCGTGAGACAGGGACTTACCGCTGTTACAGCCACAGGAGGGAGCTTTGATCTGTGTGCCGCTAGTCTGGTCTACTCAAGAAGAACAGCGGTAGGTCCCTGCCCGCTGTCAGCTGCTGCACTAAGACTAATAGACATTATTAATCCGGGAGGTTCGCAAACTGAAAATCGGAGGTTCGGGCCATCTCTACATGTCATAAGGTAGAGAACATGCCTCTGTGTCCCATCTGAAACCCAACCCCCCCAAGAACCGCCTCGGGTTCTCTTTAAATTTGTGTACCTGTATACTTTGTACTTTTATTTAGAAAATTTTAATAAAACTTATTTTGCAAAAAAGTTAATACAGTAAACGCCTTGTTATCCAGAACTCAATTGACCAGAAGTCTCAAGCAACCCGAAACTAAATTCTGGCCTTGCAGGATGCATAAATCTACTTTTACACTCCTTATACAGTAATAAATATCTGTTACGTTAAAGAGGCTCTGAAGTCTCTTAAAATTCAGCTTTTTATTTATTTCAAAAATCTATTTAACATCATTCCCCTAACTAAAACGCTGCATCCCCGTGGCTGGACACTATCTAAATCCCCCCCAAACTCCCCTCCCAAAATCCACAACTTTCTTGGTCGTGGATTTTGCTGCCCTGTGCGCTTTCGTGTGAGGCAGAGCTATAAGCTGCAGCTCTGCCTCACACGTGTCTGTCAGCGCGTATCTCCGCCTCTCCCCCGCCCCTCTCAGTGAAGGAAGACTGAGAGGGGTGGGGAAGACGCGGCGATTAGGGCTGACATACGCGCTGAGAGGCAGAGCTGTGCCTCTCACGGAAGCGCTGCCCGGATTGCCCCCCGGGGAGTTTGGGGGGTTTAGTTAGATTCCAGCCGCTGGGATGCGGCGTTTTAGTTAGGGGAATGATGTTAAACAGATTTTTGAAATAAAAAGCGGAATTTTAAGAGACTTCAGAGTCTCTGTGGGCTAGGGAATTCCCTGCTGCATAGGAGTCTCGTGCGCGATCGCTGCTGCGCAGCGGGACTCCAGCATCTCCCCCGGCTCTCCCCGGCCTGTTCCAGTGTGTTGTTGGCCGCCGGGATCCCCATAGCCCCGCTCTTTTTCCCGGGGACCCGGCGGCCAATCAGAGCGTGGCGTGACATCACTGGGCGGGGGCGGGACAAAATTTTAAAGTGGCCCTGAAGAGTCGCACAGGGCAGAAGAAAAAAAAAAAAAGCGATCTGCGTATGTTTTTTTTCATATATACTGTATATATATCTATATACTGTGTATACATATATATATATATATATACTGTATATATGTATATACCAGTGATGGGGAACCTTTCAGAGGCCGAGTGCCCAAACTGTGACCTAAAATCGACTTATTTATCACTGAGTGCCAATGGGGGAGGGGGAAGATTTGCGTGCCGCGCTGAAAAATGGGCGTGGCCATGACATTGTATGGGCGGAGCTAATGTAACGATGTAACAGCGAGGCATAAGAAAGCAGTGTTTCCGCCATGATGTGGTGAAACGAGGATTCGCATCATGGGTGTGCAGAAACTGTGTGATGCTATTTATTAGTATACCCGCCGTAAACCCCAAGGCAGCAAATATAGCCAACTATGACCATTAAATAATAAATGCAGCAACAGTTACCCCAGACACCAGAAAATAAACGCAATGTGGGCAACATTTCAGCAGAAAATAACGCAATGTGGACACATGTCAGCAGAAAATAACGCAATGTGGACACATGTCAGCAGAAAATAACGCAATGTGGACACATGTCAGCAGAAAATAACACAATGTGGACACATGTCAGCAGAAAATAACGCAATGTGGACACATGTCAGCAGAAAATAACGCAATGTGGACACATGTCAGCAGAAAATAACACAATGTGGACACATGTCAGCAGAAAATAACACAATGTGGACACGTCAGCAGAAAATAACGCAATGTGGACACATGTCAGTAGAAAATAACGCAATGTGGATACATGTCAGCAGAGAATAACGCAATGTGGACACATGTCAGCAGAAAATAACACAATGTGGACACACGTCAGCAGAAAATAACACAATGTGGACATGTCAGCAGAAAATAACACAATGTGGACACGTCAGCAGAGAATAACGCAATGTGGACACATGTCAGCAGAAAATAACACAATGTGGACACATGTCAGCAGAAAATAACACAATGTGGACACGTCAGCAGAAAATAACACAATGTGGACACATGTCAGCAGAAAATAACACAATGTGGACACATGTCAGCAGAAAATAACACAATGTGGGAAAATACCTGGAAAAAAAAGAATTTACTTACCTAACAGAAGTCTCCTCTCCCGGCGGCGGCGCGCAGCTCCACGATTACCTTCCTGCAGCCAGCCGAAAGTCTCACGCTGACAGGACTTGCTGACGTCAGACCAGGCGCCCCTGTGAGCAGAGCGGGGAGGGGGTGGGGGCACAGCTTCGGCTCTTCCCTCTGCAGGCATCGGCTCCTCTCGTTCGCTGAAGAGAATCGGCTCCTAGAGCCATCTCTTCGAGATTAAAAATCACTTTTTACCTTATATTCAGCAGGGGGCATGTTTGCCCCTGCTAAAACGCCGCTATCCCGCGGCTGAACGAGGGGGTCTTTACCCCCCAAAACCCCTCTGAAGTGTCCGGGGATCGCTTCCGTGTGAGGCAGGGCTGATGGCCGCAGCCCTGCCTCTCAGCGCTGATCGCCACCTCTCCCCGCCCCTCTCAGTTTTCCTTCACAGAGAGGGGCGGGTGAGAGGCGGAGATCCGCAGCTGATAGTCGCGCATGGAGGCAGAGCTACAGCCATTAGCCCTGCCTCCATGAGCAGCAAAATCTACGACCAAGTTGGTCGTGGATTTTGCCGTGGGGGATTTGGGGGGTAAAGACCCCTCGTTCATCCGCAGGATAGCGACGTTTTAGCAGGGGCAAGTATGCCCATGTTGAATATAGGGTAAAAAGCTGTTTTTAATAACGCTTCAGAGTCTCTTTAAGTTTCTCTTTAAGACAGGTACACATTATGGATCTATACTGTCCAACCTTAGTGGCTGAATAGAGAAGACACTAGTTCTGAGAGTGCTGCACATTGGCCTTGACTGATTCACTGAGTGACCAATTCCTTTGGAAAGAGTTTCGTAACATCTTGTTTGCAATGAATATTTCAACAGAGGGCCAGTAATGTGTTGATATCACAGAATCTCGGGACTTTCTGATTTCTGATGAATAACATATTTAGAAAAGAGGATGTCTTTGGTGGGGAAACAGAAATAAATGTAGTTTGACAGAAATCAATAATGTTTCAATGAATTTTATCCAGCCAATCAGTTTCAAGGAAACCAGGATGAACACCTGTGAAGCAGCAGTGATGTGTCTGATCAGTGGGTTCAGCTGCACAGTGAGCCATTTCACATAGGTAAAGATGTATGTATCTTAGTACCTAAATGAGGATTTAAAACATGGTTACCCTAAATTATACCCCAATTTACAATTTATAAATGACCCACAATGTACACATTCCATGCATGGATATGTGCCATATGGTTTGGAAGACCGTGGCATAAGGCTAGGTGGACACTTAGCAGAAACGCTAGTGTTGCGGGAAACATAGCGTTTTTGCTGCTAATGGAAGTCTACTGGCCGCAGGAAAAACACGCATATGGGGTTTTGATGTGTGCGTTTTCAACAACGCTGGTTTTGTTGCATACTCTTCAAAAACGAAGCTAAACCGCACATAATGAAAGTCGATGGAAATGCAATGGTATGCGTTTTCCATGCATTTTTCTATGGGTTTTTGGTATAAAATAAAATGTGTTTTATAATGTATTTCCGCTTCTTGTTGTCTTCCTAGTGATTTGCATAAAGCGCAAAAGAAAAACGCATACAAATATGCGAACTGCAAACACACGCAAAACACTTGAAAAACGCATCTGTGGTTAAAAAAAAAACGTTAACACAAATGCACCAAAAATGCAGTAAAAACGCAGCAAAAAAACGCACACACATAAAATTAAACATGACATAAAATGCATGTCATGTCATGTGTGCACCTACCCTAAATGTCTTAGAAGAACCAATAACTCACGTTCTAAACGATCTCTAAGCGTCAGGGCCTTTTTATAGGGCATACAGGGTAATGATGTAGAGAACATAAAATTTTTGGTTTGCAAACGCAAATTTTCCACAAAAGTTTGCAAACAGACAAACCTCGCTAACAGCCATAGACTTCAATGGGCAGGCGAATTTTAAAACCTATAGGCACTGTTTCTGGACACAAAAGTGATGGAAAAGTTGTTTCAAGGGGCCTAACACCTGGACTGTGGCTTGCCTGAGGGGGATCCATGGCAAAGGTCCCACCAAAAATTACATAGTTGACACAGAGTAGTGTTTTAATCTCTAAAGGGAAGAATTCACATTACATTATGACATTTGTGGAATTAAGCTTTAAAATATCCAATGTGCATACACAGCGATAAGGTAGTGTAACGGTAATGCCTAGTACACACCATACAATTTTCTGTTAGATTTTTCAGTTAGATTTTCTGCATTAGATTATTTTCTGTAGAGACTGGTCATTATCTCTGGTGCATTGTCTTCTGGTTATCTCCTAGGCAGATAGATGGTTGGATAGATAATTTCCAACATGTTGGAAATGATCTATCGGGCAGGTAAATCTAACAGAAAATCTAACAGAAAATTGTATGGTGTGTACCTAGCATAAGCCCGGTTCACACTGATAGACGAAACGCTGCGTTGAGTGCACAGCAACCAACCGCAAAAAGCTTTAGAGATAACGTCAGGTGAGCCAATCATTGTTTTTGCTAGTTGACACCTACAGGACATACATGTTAGTCCTCTCGGAGGCAATCTTTGTGTAGTGGTGTGTAGTGACCATCGTGCTTGTGCGCACGTTCGCAGGAATACAGGCAATTGCGGTTTTCCAGGCCCTATGGTCGGGCTGAGGTAGTTCAATGATAGTTAAGTAGCGAAAAAAACACTGATTCTGCACTGAGGTCTTATACAGGGGGCAATAGTGGATACTAGGTGCCAGTAGTGGTGGTGAAGGATTATTGGGTTATGGTCGGTGCACTACTAGGACCAGCAGACCTGTCTCCAACAGCTAACGTGTGCACTGGACCCACAGATTTGCAATATAACCATAGCAAAAAAAGAAAAGAAAAACCGCCCTTACAGGAGTGATTGATTTATCGAGTTGGTGTACTACTCGTACCAGCAGACCAGTCTCCAACAGCTAATGGGTGCATTGGACACACAGAATTGCAGTATAACAGCAGGAAAAAGAAAAACAGCCCTTACAAGGGTGAACTACTGTAGCACTAAGCACTGACTGCACCTGTCTGCAACAGCTAAAGACTAAAGTGCACTGTGTAAACACACTGAACATCAATCTCACAAGATCAAAACAGAGCTTTAAGGGTGGACATGCATGGTACAATTTTTCATTTTTTTTCGATTAGATAATTTAGTTCGATTATTTTATTAGATCGAATATAAAGATTTTTCCAGCATGTCCGATCTTTCTCGGAAAAACGGGATAATCGGTCGAATTTCTTGATCGAAAAAAAAATATTTTCAACTTTCATTCGATTCGATCATTTAGAATGAATAAACTGAATAATTGAACATTTTTATTGTACCATGTATGGCCACCATAACACTATTCCTGTCAGCAGCACATTCTACCTGATCTGCCTAGCACAGAATCTAAACAAAGACTGCAAAATGGCTGCTGTGCTGGCGTTCTGATAGGTGGGGAGGGGGGGCAGTCAAGGTGGGAGGGATAGCTGACTGGCTTCCATGTGTCTTCTGACTCTGGGGTAAGGGGTCAATTTATGGCTACATTATAATGTATAGGGGCGGGTCAAACACGCCATATGTTCATAAACAGAAGCGATTGCAAACACACGTTGTTCGCCGCAAACTATTTGCCAGCAAAACAGTTTGGGTCATCTCTAACAAGGGGTGGCTGCTTAAATTCTGCAATGGGTAGGAGTCCCTCACAGAGGATCCCCCAATGACTGCGGATAACCCTGGCTATCGCATCACTGTGGACATCCTCTGCTTCCCCCACTCGAGTGACAGTTTCCCATCAGGTCTGCCACCCAGTGGGCGGTGACATAATGATGTCATTTGGGGCTGGTTACGCTGATGCCTCGGCAGCAGTTGCTGGACTGCCCCTGCATGTGGACTCCTCCCACTGCTCTCATAACAATTGATAGGAGGACCTGGGGTGATCCCTCTCTCATTTCTCATTTGCATATTACACATGCAGTTCCCCATCAGATCCCCTAGTCCTGACTTAGATACAAACAGCTTGGGGGGAGAGGGAGCACCACAAGACGCCGCTGCTCCATGGACGCATCAGGTTTAGTAAATTTGTTTTCCCTGATTTTTGTCCTCAAAGCTTAGGTCCGTCTAATGGTCCAGATCATCTTATAGTCTGAAAAATACCGTAATGTAATCCTTTGTGTGTTCGAAGGTAGCTACCAGAATTGAACAGGAATATAACTCACCCATTCGCTGGGAAAGGGCATTATTGTTATACCCTGCCCTTCTGGTTGGCAAAGCTGCCATGGCATTTTTTGCCCAAAACCTCACCGAAGAAGTCCAGAGCTCGGTGGCTTTCCCTACCTGTGTTGCTTCGGCCCTCCCTCCCCCAGCTTGGCAACCACAGCCTAATTCCTGGTGAATTCAATCCCTTGTGTGAGAGTTTGTGGCCCAATGTGTTCTGTTGCTAGGCAATTGGAACCAAAGGGGTAGCACGGGGAGGGTACATGAGAGGCGGCTCATTGGCTGACTGAAGTGACCCACTTCTTTCTCTCCCTCTGCAACAGCAGAAGACTCACCGGCTCCAACGTTCCAGCGACAGATGATGTCATCCCTCCTCTGCAGCGCATCCTCTTCTTGGTTACATCAGTGTCTCTTGTGCCTCCACTCACATTCTGCCAAGGGAGGGAAGCAGGGGCACATCTATCCATAGGGACAGAGGGGGCATATCTAGCTATATAAATGGGAAAAGGGGAGGCATATCTGGTTATCTAAACTGCGAAGCCCTACTGCATAGAGCCAAATTAATCCATGCCATGCACTGATGAGGATCAAACAATCCGAAACAGTCTGTATGCATGTTGGATTATTATGGCTCTGTACAAATTACCAAGCTGACACATCATTGCATTCCAGCGGTTCTGGAGGTGTGTTTAGCTTCTAAGGGTAGAATGGTTAATTTGCATATATTCAGCAGTGATGCACTGGGAGACATCTCAAGCTCACTCCAACCTGAATTATCGCAAATTCTTTCTGTTTTAAGAAAGCAAACTTTTGTTTTTCCAAACTGCGAATGGGGGCACATCTGGCTATCTAAATGGGGAGGGGGAAGAGTGGCACATCTGGCTACCTATACCGGGGAGGGGGGCAAATCTGGCTACCTATGCTGCCATCTTCTGCAGCATTTGTACATTTGGCTCCCATGACTCCATCCACATTCCACTGCGTGACCACGCCCATACTTACCAGAGGGGACACAAGAACTGTCTTTATCCTCGAGCGCTTAGCATTCAGCTACACCTCTGAACATTCATTTAAAGGTTCTATTTACCGTAAATGATTTAAGAATTGGGGGAATTTAAGGTAGGGTGAGTGCAGTTTAAAGTGTACCAGAGCTGATATAAAGAAAATGTTTTATACATACCTGGGGCTTCCTCCAGCCCCATACACACGGATGACTCCAACGCTGCCGTCATCCGCTGCCCGCAGCTTCAGTACCAGGTCCCATCACTTCTGTCAGTCGGAGCCAGTCTGACGTAAGAAAAGTGCGCTCTTTGTGTATCTCTCCAGCAGCCGCTGGAGAGCTATGTAGAAGGCGCACTCCTCCTACATAGACTGGCCCCGACTAGCTGAAGTGACGGGACCTGGTATCGGAGCTGGGGGTAGCGGAGGACGGCGGCGTGGGAGCGATCCGTGCGTATGGGGCTGGAGGAAGCCCCAGGTATGCAAAAAACGTTTTCTTTATATCAGCTCTGGTTTCCTTTAATTTTACATTGCAGCTTGGTTCACAGGTTGATGAATTGACTAAGGAGGGAGGCAGTTAGTTTTTTTGCACAACTGGAATAATGACTTGGTTAAGCTTATTTTTTCTTATAATATGTATATATATATATATATATATATATATATATATATATATATATATATATATATATATATATATATATATACACTGTATATATTATTTTTATTTTTTTAAAGAAAAATCTGTAGTTTATTCAGGAAAGTTTGGAGATCAGAAATAGTTAATGGTTTTGCAGCTGTAGATAACAGAAGGGTGTGACCTGATCTTCACTGCAGTACTGACTTTCATAAGAAACAATGCTTCCATTTCCAGCCGTCCAGGCTTCCACAGAATAACAGTAGGTGACACTCAGGCAAATCCATCACCTCACATTTGTTTATCTAAAACAGATGGAGCGTACATGTAAAAAGGGCATCTGGAAAGAAAGCCGCAGGAAATTGCTGCTAGTAGACTATCAGTATATTTACCGCTATTCTACTGCATACCGCAATTTCAGTAGTAAAATATTTGTAATCTTTACAGATATTTTACTATGACATAATCTAACCCTAATTTCATGCAGGTTTTAGGATCTAAAAGCTGGAAAAAAATCATGCTGCTAGGGAGTTCTGCAGCAGCCCAGCACTCACTCACCTCCCTGGGATCCAGCGCTGCAGTTTTCCCTTGGTCCTTTGGCGCTGTAACCCTCAGGCCAGTTTCTAGGGACGTGCGGCCCATGCGGGCGCCCTGGACGCCGAAGGAGTTGTAGGTGCTGTAATGGAGGGGGGAGCCGCAGCCGCGGGGAGGGCAGCCCGACCTCTCCCTCCCTTCCTCTCCGCGGGCCGCCCTCCGTGCTCGCCCCTCCGAGTGTGACTGCAGGGAAGGGAAGCGCTGTGTACAGAGCGCAACTTACCTCCCTGGTTCCAATCGCCGCCGGTCTCCTCTTCTCTTCATAGCCGCTGATACACACACTGCTTCCTGTTTAGCCGGAAGCAGCGTGTGTATCAGCGGCTGTGGGGAGAAGACAGAAGAGGAGACCGGCGGCGATTGGAACCAGGGAGGTGAGTTGCGCTCTGTACACAGCGCTTCCCTTCCCTGCAGTCACACTCGGAGGAGGGAGCACGGAGGGCGGCCCGCGGAGAGGAAGGGAGGGAGAGGTCGGGCTGCCCTCCCTGCGGCTGACTCCCCCCTCCATACTGGGGGGCAGCTACCTATCTAACCAATACTGGGGGGCACCTACCTAATCTAACCTATACTGGGGGGCACCTACCTAATCTAACCACACTGGGGGGGGGGGGCACCTACCTAATCTAACCTATACTGGGGGGGGCACATACCTAATCTTAATCTATCCTATACTGGGGGGCACCTACCTAATCTAACCACACTGGGGGGCACCTACCTAATCTAACCTATACTAGGGGGCACCTACCTATCTAACCTATACTGGGGGGCACCTACCTAATCTAACCACACTGGGGGGCACCTACCTAATCTAACCACACTGGGGGGGCACCTACCTCATCTAACCTATACTGGGGGGCACCTACCTAATCTAACCACACTGGCGGGCACCTACCTAATCTAACCACACTGGGGGGCACCTACCTAATCTAACCACACTGGGAGGCACCTACCTAATCTAACCTATACTGGAGGGCCCCTACCTATCTAATCTGTATTGGGGGCACCTACCTACCTAGCCTATACTGGTGGCAACTATACTGGCTACCTATATTGGAAGCACCTACCTAACTAACCTTTACTGGGGGCACCTACCTATCTAACCTAGGCTGGGGGCAACTATTCTGACTCCCTATATTAGAGGCACCCACCTAGCTAACCTGTACTGGGGGCACCTACCTATCTAACCTATACCGGGGGCACCTGCCTATCTAACTTATATTGGGGGCAACTATACCAGCTACCTATACTGGAGGCACCTACCTGGCTAACCTATACTGGGGGCAACTATACTTGGGCACCTATGCCTGGCTACTGATACTATGCCTGGCTACCTATACTGGGGGGACCTATAGCTGGCTACCTATACTGAGTGCAACTAGACCTGGCTAACCTATACTGCGGGCATGTACACCTGGCTCCGCGGGGGGGGGGGGGGGGGGGGGGGCGCAATTTTAACACCCTCGCCCTGGGTGCATTTTAGCCTAGAAACTGCCCTGGTAATCCTATAGTGAGATGTCGGCTGACGACAGATGGCGATCTCACCAGGGGGAAGCAGAGCCTTGAAGGAGAGGAAGAAGAATGGCGGCCGACGTCTGCATCCTCCGGGAGGTGAGTTAAAACGCTGCATTGCTCTGCACAGACCTCCCGGCGGCTACCACGAGTTCAGCTCGGGGTTACCACTCCTGGCATGTTTTTTCCACCCCGAGCTCAACTCATGATTACCACTAAGGAGGTTAAGTACATTTGGGCTCCTGGGACTACGCGATTTAGGGTTATGTAACAGGGATACAGAGGCGTCAGAAGATTAAAAATTTCTAAAAAGTTTAAAATTTGTGGAGGCAGTCAGTGGTGGACTTACCTCCTCCAAACAGACACAAGATAGGCCAACAAGGTTTAGCAGAACAAATTTATTTGCATACTGCAGGGGAAAATGCAACGCGTTTCGCAGGTTTGACCGCGCTTCATTAGGCAATAGGTAGGAGTAGGTACAGTGCAGGTCTGTAGCTGGGCCAAGGCCTCTGTGTGTAGCTATTAGGGTTAACTTCCAAACAATATACAGCGCTTAAACCACCATTATCAAAATGATCAATACGATAGAAGTACTAGATCAATATGATCACAAATTGCCTGCTACAGGTATTGTGATTATGCCAAGGGGCAAGTGCAGTCTTTCGTCCAGGTGCGCTTCTGCTTTAAGACTGAGTTTTGTTCACCAGTTACTACACATCCACCATCAGATAGCGCTTCCACATACACCTCAGGTTAAAGGGGTTATTTCGCGAAAAAAGTAGGCAGTTAAAAAATGTGACAGATGACAGGTTTTGGGCCAGTCCATCTTTTTAAGGGGGATTCTCAGGGCTTTCTTTGTTTTCAACAGCATTTCCTGAACAGCAGTTTAACTGCCAAAATAGCAAGATACCAGCCGGCCTCCCTAATCACTTGCACACTATTATGTCAGTTAGATTTTGCAACTGTTGTTCAGGAAATGCTGTTGAAAACAAAGAAAGCCCTGAGAATCCCCATTAAAAAGATGGACTGGCCCAAAACCTGTCATCTGTCACATTTTTTAACTGCCTACTTTTTTCGCAAAAGAACCCCTTTAAGCTTTCTGCTGTACCTCCACCAACATCACCCTGTGAAGTTTGCACTCACCAACTGCGTTGAGCCAGGGTTACAGTGGCCATTCAGCACTTTTGGGGCATTGCCAGGTTCCCCACACCTCGGGGCAAAGATATCCACACCTATTTTCTCCCCTTAGGAGGCTTTGTCTCACTTCACCATAAGCATATAGTTCCAGCAGTATACCTCAATACCAATAGAAAAACCTTTCATTGCGCAGCAAACTTAAAATCAGAGATGCCTTTATTAAAACATTGTTTAAAAACATAAATGGGAAAGCACCATCAACCATTCCCCAGTAGTAAGGGAAAAATTATACGAGTGTGCAGAAAGGAACAAAATAATATACAAGGCTAACAAAGAACAGTAGTCCCCTTTAAATACCGCACCACTCCATCAATTGTAATCAATTCATCAACTTTATTCAACAAACATAAAAGCACTTAAAACCAATGTGAGCAGCCATGTAATAATAATAAGATAACAGTCCATGATTAATGTATAAACAAATCTCCACAAGAGTATCAACAAACAGTAATGCCCCTGAATACATATAAAGTAAAAATACTGATGTAAAAATCTACCCTGCTAAGCAAAAAAGTGATCCAGCAACAAGGACAGTGAAAAACATGCTAGAAAGTGACCATAGTGCTAGAAGAAGAAAGACCAGTACCAACCAGATAAATTAAAAGTGATGCAGTGATTGCCGTCGCGATTCGCCGCTTTCCGCAATATAGCGGCTTCCACTGCCCAGTGGAAGCCGCTATATTGCGGAAAGCGGCGAATCGCGACGGCAGGTTTGGCATGCCATGTTAGTTTATCTCCACACTCAGATCCTCTGGTAAGCGTTTAGCTCTTTCCTCAGCGCTAGTCGCTGTCTTTTTCTCTTGTGCACGCAGCACCTTTATGGCTAATTGCACCTTATTTACAGCGTTATTACGCTGATTATATGCACTGCATCACTTTCAATTTATCTGGTTGGTACTGGTCTTTCTTCTTCTAGCACTATGGTCACTTTCTAGCATGTTTTTCACTGTCCTTGTTGCTGGATCACTTTTTTGCTTAGCAGGGTAGATTTTTACATCAGTATTTTTACTTTATATGTATTCAGGGGCATTACTGTTTGTTGATACTCTTGTGGAGATTTGTTTATACATTAATCATGGACTGTTATCTTATTATTATTACATGGCTGCTCACATTGGTTTATTAAAACATTGCACTTACGTGTCCCAGGTCATAATCATAGCATGCGGAGTTTGCAACGGACCCCACCCCATACGGTCTCCCGGGCTGACTGCTGTGTGTGTAGATGTCCAGGGCGCAACTCGCCGCCACTGCCGCTACTTTCTCCTCCCGTCCACGTGACCCGGCTTCCGTGTATGGCTCCTCCCTACCGGTTTCGTCACACCGTGACTCACTCAGGTGATGGAGTCATGCACCATTGCCCGTACGTTTATCCCCACGGTCTCCTCCCCTTGTGGACCTACCCCTCCTCACCGCGTCATGCGTTCCATGGTTCCACTTCCGTACTTTACATTACAAAATACATATTAAAAACATATTAAAAACATATAAATCACAAATTCGTGCAATTAGAACAGCATTAGACTTAGATCACCTAATCTTCTACTTTTCATATTTCCCGGCCTCATAGCATCAAACCGCCCTACTGTATATTAAGACGGCAGATCGCTCATCTCCCCACAGATGTACAATTGAAGGAGATTAGATGTCACCAATGCGGGGCACGCCAAAAACGCAACCAGACCACATTACCCCCCACATAACATACATACAGTGGGATGCAAAAGTTTGGGCAACCTTGTTAATCATCATGATTTTCCTGTATAAATCGTTGGTTGTTGTGATAAAAAATGTCAGTTAAATATATCATATAGGAGACACACACAGTGATATTTGAGAAGTGAAATGAGGTTTATTGGATTTACAGAAAGTGCACAATAATTGTTTAAACAAAATTAGGCAGGTGCATAAATTTAGGCACCACAAAAAAGAAATGAAATCAATATTTAGTAGATCCTCCTTTTGCAGAAATTACAGCCACTAAACAGCTTCCTGTAGGTTCCAATGAGAGTCTGGATTCTGGTTGAAGGTATTTTGGACCATTCCTCTTTACAAAACATCTCTAGTTCATTCAGGTTTGATGGCTTCCGAACATGGAAATCTCTCTTTAACTCACACCACAGATTTAAAATGATATTCAGGTCTGGGGACTGAGATGGCCGTTCCAGAACCTTGTACTTGTTCCCCTGCATGAATGCCTTAGTGAATTTTGAGCAGTGTTTAGGGTCATTGTCTTGTTGAAAGATCCAGCCTCAGCGCAGCTTCAGCTTTGTCACTAATTCCTGGACATTGGTCTCCAGAATCTGCAGATACTGAGTGGAATCCATGCGTCCCTCAATTTTGACAAGATTCTCAGTCCCTGCACTGGCCACACAGCCCCACAGCATGATGGAACCACCACCATATTTTTCTGTAGGTAGCAGGTGTTTTTCTTGGAATGCTGTGTTATTTTTTCTCCATGCATAACACCCCTTGTTATGCCTAAGTACAGTAACTCAATTTTAGTTTCATCAGTCCACAGAACCTTATTCCAAAATGAAGCTGGCTTGTCCAAATGTGCTTTAGCATACCTCAAGCGGCTCTGTTTGTGCTGTGGGTGGAGAAAAGGCTTCCTCTGCATCACTCTCGCATACAGCATCTCCTTGTGTAAAGTGCGCCGAATGGTTGAACGATGCACAGTGACTCCATCTGCAGCAAGATGATGTTGTAGGTCTTTGGTGCTGGTCTGTGGGTTGACTCTAACTGTTCTCACTATTCGTCGCTTCTGTTTATCCGAAATTTTGCTTGGGCTGTCACTTCAAACCTTAACTTGAACTGAACCTGTGGTCTTCCATTTCCTTAATATGTTCCTAACTGTGGAAACAGACAGCTAAAATCTTAGCTTTCTGTATCCTTCCCGAAAACCATCATGGTGAACAATCTTTGTCATCAGGTCATTTGAGACCCCCATGTTGCTACTCTTCAGAGAAAATTAAAAGAGGAGGGAAACTTACAATTGACGCCCTTCAATACTCTTTCTCATAATTGGATTCACCTGTGTATGCAGGTCAGGGGTCACTGAGCTTAGAAAGACAATTTGAGTTCCAATAATTAGTTCTAAAGGTTTTGGAATCAATAAAATGACAACAGTGCCCAAATTTATGCACCTGCCTAATTTTATTTAAACAATTATTCCGCACTTTCTGTAAATCCAATAAACTTCATTTCACTTCTCAAGTATCACTGTGTGTGTCTCCTACACTCCCTGACCAATTTGAACGAAACTTGCCATACAGATCCCTTACTACCTGGGTTTATTTGTTCTGGGGGTCTCTCATCCCCTGTGCTTACCTGGGCGGAGCTACAAACAGCAAATCAGATTTCACCCATTCATGTCAATGGAACAAATGGAAAAGGCTGCCATTATCACAGTAATTAAGCCAGAGTCCCCACACTCAGCACAGTTGGTCACAAATCCAGGAAAAGTGGGCGGAGCAAAAAACAGCCAATCAAATTTCAGCCATTCAATTTTAATGGGAAAATATAAACTGCAGCCATTCTTAGACTGTTGATCGCAGGGTTCTCAAACTTGGCAGTGCACACTTGGTCACTGGGTGAATGAGTTTAAGATTCAGGAAAGTGGGTGGAGCCTACAACAGCCAATTAAAATTCACCTATTGATTTTTAAGGGGAATATTTAAACTGCTGCCATTCTTACACTTTTAATGGCAGAGGCTTCAAACTTGCTACAGTTGGTCATTGGGTGACTGGGGTCCAAATTCACTAAAGGGGCGGGGCCACAAACAGCCAATCAGAATTCCTTGGTGTATAAACTGCTTCCATTCACACATTTTTGATGCTAGGAACCTGAAAGCTCACAAACTTGGTCATTGAGTGACTGTGTGTCAAGGTTACAAAAATTGGGCAGAGCCAAAAATAGATTTCACTGGGAAAATATAAACTGCAGCCATTATTACACTGTTAATGGCAGGGTTCTCAAACTTTGCACAGTTGGTCACTGGGGGACTGGAATTAATGGGTGGAGCCTACAACAGCCAATCAAATTCACCTGCTGATTTTCAAGGGGGATATTTAAATTGCTGCCATTCTAACACTGTTAATAGCAGGTGCCTCAAACCTGGTACAGTTGGTCACTGGGTAACTGGGGTTCAAATTCAGAAAGGGGCGGAGCCACAAACAGCCAATCAGATTTGTTTAATTTCAATGGGAATATACAAATTATTGATACCAAGGACCCCAAAGCTTATAAACTTGGTAATTGAGTGATTGTATGTCAAGGTTAGAAAAAGTGTGTGGTGGCGCCAACAACTACATTTTTTTACATGGGAAAATATAAACTGCAACCATTCTTACACTGTTAATGGCAGCGTTCTCAAACTTGACACAGTTGGTCACTGGGTGACTGGAATTGATATTCAGAAATGTGGTTGGAGCCTACAACACCCAATCAAAATGCAACTGATTTTCAAGGGTAATATTTACATTGCTACCATTCTTACACTGTTAATGGCAGAGGCCTCAAACCTAAAACAGTCATTAGGTGACTGGGTTCCAAATTCAGTAAAGGGGGTGGCGCTATAAACAGCCAATCAGATTTGTTAGATTGATTTCAACCATTCTGCTATTGGCAGGGTTCTCAAACTTGACATAGTTGGTCACTGGAGGACTGGGATTAATACTCAGGAAAGTGGGTGGAGCCTACAACAGCCAATCAAAACTCACCTATTGATTTGCAAGGGGGATATTTACATTGCTGCTCTTCTTACACTCTTAATGGCAGAGGCCTCAAATCTGGTACAGCCAGTCACTGGGAGACTGGGGTTTAAATTCTGAAAAGGGAGCGGGCCAAAAACAGCCAATCAGATTTGTTTAATTTCAATGGGAAATTGCAACTTATTGATGTCAAAGACCCAAAAGCTCATAAACTTGGTCATTGAGTGACTGTATGTCAAGGTTAGAAATAGTGGGTGGAGCCAAAAACAACTTTTTACATGGGAAATATAAACTGCAGCCATTCTTACTCTGTTAATGCAGGGTTCTCAAACTGGACACAGTTGGTCACTGGGTGACTGGGATTAATTTTCAGGAAAGTGGGTGGAGCCTACAACAACCAATCAAAATTCACCTATTGATTTTCAAGGGGAATATTGAACTTGCTGCCATTCTTACACTGTTAATGGCAGAGGCCTCAAACCTGCTACAGTCGGTCATTAAGTGACTGGGGTTCAAATTCACTAAAGGGGTGAGTCCACAAACAGCCAATCAGATTTCTTTGCAGGATAAAATGCTTCCATTCACTACATTTTGATGCCAGGAACCCGAAAGCTCAAAACTTGGTCATTGTGTGTCAAGATTGCAAAAAGTGGGTAAAGTCAAAAACAGATTTCCCTGGGAAAATGTAAACTGCAGCCCTTCTTCACTGTTAATGGCAGGGTTCTCAAACGTTGCACAGTTGGTTACTGGGTGACTGGGATTAATATTCAGAAAAGTGGGTGGAGCCTAAAAAAGCTAATCAAAATTCACCTGTTGTTTTTCAAGGGGAATATTGAAATTGCTGCCATTCTTGCACTGTTAATGGCACAAGCCTCAAACCTGGTACAGTTGGTCATTGGGTCACTGGGGTTCAAATTCAGAAAAGGGGGCGGAGCCACAGCCAATCAGATTTGTTTCAGTTCACTGGGAAAATACAAATTATTAATGTGAAGGACCCCAAAGCTCACAAAATTGGTCATTGAGTGACTGTGTCCAGGTTACAAAAAGGTAGTTGGAGCCACTGGCGTAACAATAGGGCCTGCAGCCCCTGCGGGGGGACCCCTTTGGGGCAGTTTTCGGGGGCTGGAGGGGTTGCAGCATGAGGGGAAAGCCATGCTGCACTTCGGTGGGGAGGGAGGATGGGCTCTCCCCTCTGCTCTCCCCTCCAGCGTTGAATAGTTTGTGTATGCAGGCGGTGGGCAGATACATACCTTCTGTGTGCTCCAGCGTGGACGTTTCTCTCTCTAGTGTATAAACAGGCTTAGTATTTCTGCAGGGGGGCCCGGTGGGACCTTGTTACGCCCCTGGGTGGAGCCAAAAACAAATTTTACTAGGAAAATATAAACTGCAGCCATTCTTACACTGTTAATGGTAGGGTTCTCAAACTTTGCCCAGATGATCACTGGGTGACTGATTAATATTCAGGGAAGGGTGGAGCCTATAATAGCCAATCAAAATTCAGTTGTTGATTTTCAAGGAAAATATTTAAATTGCTGCCGTTTTTACACTGTTAATAGCAGATGTCTCAAACCTGATACAGTTGGTCATTGGTAGAGATGGGCCGAACGGTTCGCCGGCGAACGGTTCCTGGCGAACTTCGGTGGTTCGCGTTCGCCTGCCAAAGGCGAACTTTCCCGGAAGTTCGATTCGCCCCATAATGCTCTATGGAGCAAAACTTTGACTCTCTACATCACAGTCAGCAGGCACATTGTTGCCAATCAGACTGCACTCAGGGCTCGTTTCCACTATTGCGGTGCAGAATCGCCTGGATTCCACCGCGTTTTTTGCCGCAAATTCGCATAGGTGAGGGTATATGCGAATTTAACCATGTCACTGCCTGTTTGAAGTTACATTGGTACCTATGCGAATTCGCATGAAAATTCGCATACCATAGCCGCAGGCGAATTCCCTATTAAATACATTAGCGGCGATTCGCATGCATTCCACTCGCAGGCGAATTCTGTGGCTCTTTTGTGCGTTTTTTCACCGCTGAAAAAAACGCACCTCAACAACGCTACAGTAGAAACAGGCCCATCCACTTGCATTACATGTGCGAATCTGCATGCAGGAAACGCATGCAGATTCGCGATAGTGGAAACGGGCCCTCACTCTTGGAGCCCCACCCCCCCCTTATACAAGACAAGGTCCTTGAGCTATTTGACTCACTCGTCTGCCTACACTAATTAGTTAAGGGACAGCTGCTGACATACTCCGCTAGGGAGAGTTTAATTAGCCTCCTGTAGGCTTCCTACCCTTCTCCCTCCTACCGGAGGGAGGAGGGTCTCATCTGCCAGGGCATTACAGTATTTAAAAAACCAGCTATATACCATGGGTGGGATTTGAACCCAAGTCTCAGTGTATGGTAGGTAACTAACATATCCACTATACCACCACCACTAGTAGCTGAAACTAGCCTAGCATGTACCATTTATGCTCAATGCAAGAGAAAATTTAGACAAGACAAGACAAATAACATTTATATCACACATTTCTCGTGGCAGACTCAATGTAATACAATATACAATACAATAACATTTCTATAGCGCTTTTCTCCCATAGGACTCAAAGCGCTTAGGCTCTCTCAGATTCAGTAATTAGTAGGATGAGGTATTCACACAACAAAAGTTATATTTCTGCAAATGCCAAACTGAGCAGGTGGGTTTTCAGTCTGGATTTAAACACGTCCAGGGATGGAGCTGTCCTGATCTGTTGAGGTAAGGAGTTCCAAAACGTAGGGGCAGCATGACAGAAGGCTCTGGGACCAAAAGTTTCCAAGTGGACTCTGGGTATGACTAGATTATTAGAACCTGTTGATCTGAGAATGCGGGGATTGCTACGCAGCTGCAACATATCTTTCATGTATCCAGGGCCTAGATTATTCAGGGATTTAAATGTCAGTAGGCCGATCTTGAATTGGACCCTCCATTCTATAGGCAGCCAGTGAAGGGAGTACAGGACTGGCGTTATGTGGCAGTGACGGGGTTGGTTGGTTAGCAGTCTGGCAGCAGTATTCTGTATCAGCTGTAGGCGGTACAAGGCCTTTTTTGGAAGGCCAGTGTAGAGAGCATTGCAGTAGTCCAGTCGGGATGTGATGAAGGCGTGGACTAAGGTTGGCAGATCTTCTGGGGGTATGAGGTGCTTGATTTTTGCAATGTTCTTCAGGTGAAAATAGGATGATTTCACCACAGCAGAGATTTGAGTTCTGAAGTTTAAATTCCCATCAATTAGAACTCCCAGGCTACGCACATGATCAGAGCTGCGTAGATCCGTGCCTCCTATTCCCAGTGGTGAAGACTGCAAGTTAAGTTGTTTTGTTATCGTGCTCTGCCCTCCAATTAGAAGGACTTCAGTTTTCTCTGCATTTAGTTTCAGCCAGTTGTCATTCATCCAGTTCTGTAGTTTACGTAAGCAGGCGTTTATAGTTAGAGTTGGGTCTGTCACACCAGGCTTGAAGGAAAGATATAGTTGGGTGTCGTCTGCATAGCAGTGGTATGTCAGGCCATGTTTTTGGATTAGTTTTCCCAGCGGTAACATGTAAATCGTGAAAAGCAGTGGAGAGAAGATTGAGCCCTGGGGCACCCCATACTTAAGTGATACAGGGGTGGACAGGAAGGGCCCCATAGACACTTTGTGGGTTCGGCCACTCAAGAAGGATTGGAACCACTGAAGAACTATGCCATCAATGCCTCAGAATTCCTGTAGCCTGTTTATCAAGATGTCATGGTCAACTGTATCAAAGGCTGCAGAAAGGTCTAGCAGTATGAGGATCAAGCACACTCCTCTGTCTCTTGCCATGAGCAGGTGGTTGCATATTTGGATGAGGGCAGTTTCAGTGCTGTGGTGTTTCCTGAAGCCAGACTGGAATGGGTCATAACTGTTGTTTTGTAGGATTTTGGCTTCTAGCTGGAGGTAAACAGCTTTTTCAATTAGCTTGCCCAGAAAGGGGAGGTTAGAGACAGGTCTGTAGCTGGTCATTGCATCTGGGTCCAGGGAGGGTTTTTTGAGGAGAGGCCTGATGATTGCTTCCTTCAGTAAAGCAGGAAATATCCCTGATTGTAAGGAACAGTTAACAATTTTGAGGAATACTGGTACGAACAGGTCGGGGCAGTTCAACATGAACTGTGTTGGGCCAGGATCCAGGTCACAGGTAGTTAGGCGGACGTGAAGGAGGATGCTTGATGTGACTTCTTCATCAATTTCTTTGAAGTTTGACCAAGGTGATACATTGTCTCTGCTAATGGTCTTCGGCGCTATATTAGGCTCAGATGCTGTAAGTTGGATGGCGGACCTTATAGCGGAGACTTTGTCTGTGAAGAAATGGGCAAATTGGTCACAGAGGTCATTTGAAGACTCGATATTAAGTTTTTGACATGCCGGGTTGCAGAGTTTTTCCACTGTGCGGAACAGTTGGGCTGGTTTGTTAACTGCATTTGCAATCTCTTGTGATAGAAAGGATGCTTTTTTTCCCTTGATTTCCTTTTGGTAGCTCTTCAAGTGGAGGATTAAGGCATGTTTGTCTTCTGGGGACTGAGATTTGCGCCACAGTCTCTCAAGTTTTCGGCCTTGTCTTTTCAGCTCTTTTATAGCGGTATCAAACCACTGTGCATGATGGTGTGGAGTAAGATATTTGGTGCGCAGAGGAGCAATGGTCTCAAAGGTGGAGGACACACATTTGTTGTATTTAAACACCAGAGTATCAGGGTCCAAGCTGGAGTCAGTCAATTCATCAAAGCTAAGGTTATCTCGGATATGTTGAGGTGTTAGCCCTTTTAAGCAGCGATATTTTATTTGATTCTTGACCTGGTGTTTGACAGCTGGTATTGAGAGGGAGAAGTGGATAGTGTGATGGTCTGACCAGGCAACAGGATTAATTTCCACATTGGCTATTGACAGCCCAGTATGGAATATAAGGTCCAGAGTGTGACCTTTCCTGTGAGTAGCAGAGCTGATTGATTGGAGGAATCCCAGTTCCTGTAAGGCACGAGGTAGCTCTATTCCAAATTGTGAAGAGGAGTCATCCACCCATGTATTGAAATCTCCAAGAACAATCCATCTGGGGTGTTCCAGTGTTAGGTTGCATAGGAGGTCTACAAGTTCCTTAAGGAAGTCTGAGTATTTTTTTCCTGGTGGACGGTAGATCAGCAATATGTTAATGTTTTTCTCAGCTGAAAGTTGCACCCCCAAGCATTCAAACGAGTTGGTAGGACTAACTCGTGGTCTGATTTTCAAAGCTGATCTAAAGCAAAGTGCAACCCCTCCCCCCCTGCGTTCTTTCCTGTTGCAGTATATCACGGAATAGTTTGTTGGCACGGCGGCCTCCAGGGTGGGGCCAACTGGTTCAGAAAACCAGGTTTTAGTCAGGCAGGCCAGATCAGAAGACTCTATTAGATCATGTATGATTGCTGTTTTGTTGTTTATTGATCTGACGTTGCAGAGGACAGCCTTGATGGGGCTACCCTGGGAGCTAGGGTCTGAGATTGAGGACTCCAGGACAGAACAGTCTCCAGATGTGTGGCTGTCATCTCTGCTGGATTGTGCTGGAGCTATTAGGGTTGTTGGCTGGGTGTACTCTGTAGATTTTGTCACAGAGTTATTTTGGTTCTGCAGTGAAGAACGTCTTTTCCCACGTCCTCTCGATTCTCTCTTTGTCTTTCTGAAGATTCCAACAGACTTAAGTAGAATTATTGTTGTTTTGTCAATTGGATAAATATTTCTTGGTTGGTATACAGCCAGGAGTGTCTGTGCTGAATATTGATGTTTACACATTAGGATGGACAAGAGACAGCTCAGGGCTCCTGCTGAGAAAGGCCCTATTTAGAGTCAAGGTGTGAACTTTCTCAGCTGTAGCTGGTGTCCTGCGGAGATCAAAGGGCCTGTATAGACTGAATTGTCCTTACACAGAGATGTATGGATGGACAGCATGGATTTGAAAACACAGTCCTTTGTTTAGGAATTTGAAGATATAATATATACTATATGTAGAAAAATATAGTCTATTGAGCATAGATGCTGTAGATAATCGATGAAAGTTACTTACAGCATGGGAGAGGGCGGGCACAAAGAGGCAGAAAGTCTTTAAGGTCTCAGGTCAATTCCAAGGAAGGTGTGCAGTGTTCAGCCGTGTGTGATACCAAGGAAGATCCAATCCAGCTACCAGTGCTGCAGCCACTAAGGCACACTCTATAGGCAGTAGCAGTGTTAGGAAGACTTGCCTAAGCTCTCCTACTGAATAGGTGCTGGCTTACTGAACAGACAGAGCCAAGATTCGAACCCTGGTCTCCTGTGTCAGAGCCCTTAACCATTACACCATACAGCCACTGGATTTGTAGCTAGGCATGGCCTTGCCTTTTGGGTTCAACAGTTGTCAAGAGAAAAATTAGACAAGACAAATAACATTTATATCACACTTTTCTCCTGGCGGACTCAAAGCACCAGTGCTGCAGCCACTAGGACACGCTCTTCCGAACACTGCTACTGCCTATAGAGCGTGCCCTAGTGGCTGCAGCACTGGTGCTTTGAGTCCGCCAGGAGAAAAGTGTGATATAAATGTTGTTTGTCTTGTCTAATTTTTCTCTTGACAACTGTTGAACCCAAAAGGCAAGGCAAGGCCATGCCTAGCCACAAATCCAGTGGCTGTATGGTGTAATGGTTAAGGGCTCTGCCTCTGACACAGGAGACCAGGGTTCGAATCTCGGCTCTGTCTGTTCAGTAAACCAGCACCTATTCAGTAGGAGACCTTAGGCAAGTCTTCCTAACACTGCTACTGCCTATAGAGTGTGTCCTAGTGGCTGCAGCACTGGTGCTTTAAGTCCGCCAGGAGAAAAGTGTGATATAAATGTTATTTGTCTTGTCTAATTTTTCTCTTGGATTGAGCATAAATGGTAAATGCTAGGCCAGCTTCAGTTAGTACTGTTGTGGTACAGCAGTTAAGGTACTTGCCCACCACACAGGGAGACCCGGGTTCAATTCCCAGCCAATGTGAGTTGGCTTTTATGCTACAAATCCTTAAAGGGAATCTAAACTGAGGATATGGATTTTTCCTTTTAAAATAATACCAGTTGCCTGAATCGCCTACTGATCCTGTGTCTCTAATACTTTTAGCCATAGCCCCTGAACAAGCATGCAGATCAGGTGCTCTGACTGAAGTCAGACTGGATTAGCTGCATGCTTGTTTCAGGGTGTGATTTAGCCACTACTGCAGTCACAGAGATCAGCTGGACTGCCAGGCAACTGGTATTGTTTAACAGGAAACATCCATATCACTCTCAGTTAAGGTTCCCTTTAAGCAACCTAATGTTTCTCTTGGATTGAGCATAAATGGTAAATGCTAGGCCAGTTTCAGTCAGTACTGTTGTGGTACAGCGGTTAAGGTACTTGCCCACCATACAGTGAGACCTGGGTTCAATTCTCAGCTATGGTATATAAACTGGCTTTTGAAATAATATAATTCTCTGGCAGATGAGACCCTCCTCCCGGGTGGAGGGAAGTGAGGCCTAAAATTGAACCTAAAATAGGGGTTTATGTGAAATCTAGATTTTTGCTTGGGACTTTTGATGTGTATTTCACTCAATCATGTCTGCCTCCAGGTATTAGAGCCCTCGAAACATGTTTTCTATCATTTTGCCAGCCGTCAGAATTTTTTCTATTTTTCAAAGTTCGCCTCCTCATTGAAGTCTATTGCGGTTCGCAAACTTTTTCGCGAATCGAACCTTTTGCGGAGGTTCGCGAACCAAAAATCGGAGGTTCGCGACATCACTAGTCATTGGTTGACTGGGGTTCAAATGGTGGAGAGGGGTCCCCGGAACAAGAGCATGGATGTGGGGATCCCGGCAGCCAGAGAAGCGGCATATAGCCGGGGAGGGAGCCTGGAGTCCCAGTAACCAGGACAAATAGGCAGATAAAATGTGTAGGTTTTATGTACAGTAGCAGTGTTTATATTAAAACTATAGGGGATGAAATTGGAGAAATAGTTTAATTTTTTTCTTGTTTGCCCCTTTAAAATGCATAGAAAATAAAGTAATTACTGAAAATGAATATCAACCCCAAAAAGCCTAATTGGTGGTGAAAAAAACAAGCTATAGATCATTTAATTGTGATTAGTAGTGATTAAGCTATTGGCAAATGAAAGGGATGAGCACTGAAAGGTGAAAATCGCTCTTGTCCATTAGGGTAAAAACCCCTTTGGGGTGAAGTGGTTAAGGTAGCCATACATCTAGCCAGGGCCGGCATTAGGTTTCACAGCGCCCTGAGCGAAACCTGATTTTTGCCCCCCCCTTTCATCCTTTTCCCGCGTGCGCGCGCACACACACAGACAGGGCCATGTGCAATTCACCTTTTCTCCTGAGATATCTCCTAGGACAGTGGTTCTTTTTTTTTTGATGTTGTGACACAACTGCTCAGATCTCCGTGACACGTCACATATGTATAATAGAAAAAATACTATTAATAACCAAGAATGGATGGAAAGAGTGCATTATCCTTAACTTAAAAATGAAGGCTAGAACCTTTCAGGAATATTACTAAAAACAATCAGTGGGACAGTTAGCTGCCCCCCCTCCACCTTCCCCCATTTAGAATGATAGCACAGCACTGACAATTTGCACCACACATTATAGCCGCAGTGCGCCTCCCCAAAAAATGCTCTCAGACTTAGTATAGGTAGGTAGCCAGGTATAGGTGCCCCCAGTATAGGATCTCATGTGTAGGTGCCCCTCAATATAGGTTGCCAAGCATAGGTGCCCCTAGTATAGGAAGTCAGTTGAAGGTCTCCATCCCCCTCATAGATAGCCAGGTGTAGGTGCCTCCAGTATAGTTAGCCAGGTATAGGTGCCCCCAGTATAGGAAATCAGGTGTAGTTGCCCTCAGTATAGGCAACCAGCTATAGGCGCCCCTTTGGACGCTGGCGCCCTGAGCGACCGCTCCGGTCAAAGGCCGGCTATGCATCTAGCAATGATGGGCAGATTCGACCAATAGACAAATCGCTAATCGAATCTGATTAGAGAAAGATCTATCAGCTGCCCATACGCCACAGGCTAATTCCCAATCGATTTCAAGCTGAAATTGATCAGGAATCTGCCTTGAGACACTGCAACTGAACCCCCCCCCCCCCCCCCCATTGCACTTTACTTTGCGGATTGCAGATGGAGCCCTGAGCCAGCGCAGAAATAGACAAGCAAAGTATAGTGCGGGGAAGGCTCGCCTTAGAGTCGGGGGTTTCGTTGCTTGTCCCGATATGACTTGACATTACCGCCATGCACTATGTAGACCACGACAGCCCATCATCTGGAAGCATGTCCAATCGATACATATGACCAATTTCAGCCAGAAACTGGTTGCATCGTCATTTGGGCATGCTCTTGGCAGCACCGATTTTCATTCGATTTGATAATCATTATCAAATCGTATGGTCAACCGGCAGAATAGTTGAAAGATATATGGCCACCTTGAGTTTGCTTAACCCTCAGATTATTGTGACCACTTGTGTATGAACTTTGGCTTGCTTAGTTTCTGGACTCTGTTTTGACGTTTCATAGGTTACCTTGGCCTAAGATCCAATACTTTGCATGAGTCCTGAGGACAACTGAAGTCGGGTAGACTTACACCTCTTCTCCATGGACAGTTGAACTGTGTGCTCAGCAAGCAGTTACCAGGCAGCAGTAAGCAGTTATCATGCAGCAGTAAGCAGTTACCAGGCAGCAGTGGGCAGTTGTGAGAGTTTGAGAGGCATTTCACTGCCTATCAACAGTCCGTGGAAAAGAGGCCTTATTCAGTCTCCCATTCAAGCGGAGGCTTTGCTATAGGTGAAGATCTTGGTGGAGACTGGAGAATTGGATTTGAAGAGTAACTGGTATTCACATGGATACCTTGCAATCGGCTTTATGCTATTTTGGAATTAGCCATTCGGTTTACTCAAGAATGGCATCTCCAGTTTGGATGATGTGCTATACTGGCTTCAATCCATAAAGCATCGCCGCATGCGGTAATGCAGAAAACAGCTGATTTTACTGAGCACTTAGGGAAATGTCAATTCATAAAGGCTGTTACTGCATGGCAAGTAGAAATAACCGAGCAGTGAGGTAAATTACCGACTTGTGCAGCAAACACCTCATTAAATGTCAGCAAATGTTGATTCATGAAGATCAGAGCATGTGGTAAAGCCCAGAAACATGTGCGGTGATTACTGGCAGCTCTGATGTGGCGGAAACAGTGCGGTGGCCCAAGGCTCACAGAAGCAGAGAGAGATATAACCCATGACTGACAGGAGCAGAGAACCAATAGAAACAGCCTATGTCCCTCTGATAGGCTGTGACATGTTCTCCAGAGGGTCAAGCTTCTCTCCCCCCCCACCCCCCAGGTGAGATCCCGCACAAAAGAGATTTCCCCTGCAGCCCTTCTGACGTTTAACCCTTTAGGTCCCTGTTTGAAGGAGATGCAAGTGGAGAAATCATCTAAGCATGGCATGTTTAATGTATCTTGGAAGTTCATCTAAGCTGCGGTAATAAGAAAAATGCTAAGAAAGTCTAATAGACAGATTCAGAGGCAGTATAACAGGCATGTATATTCTAAAGCAGGGGTGTCAAACTCAAATACAAAGAGGGCCAAATTATACACTGGAATTTAGTCACGGGCCAACCGCAATGTCTACTGGCCACTTTCCTCCCTCATGAAGTTCTTTGGTGGTCAAGACCAGAGTTCCCCAACCCTGTCCTCAAGGCCCACCAACAGTACATGTTTTGCAGAAAACCACAAACATGCACAGGTGAGGTAATCAGTGTCTAACCAGAGCTGATTAATTACCTTTCTGGATTTCTACAAAACATGCACTGTTGGTGGGCCTTGAGGACAGGGTTGGGGAACACTGGTCAAGACAATCTCCTGAACTCCAAACAATGTCAGAATGGGAAAGAAAGGTGATTTAAGCAATTTTGAGCGAGGCATGATTGTTGGTGCCAGACGGACCGGTTTGAGTATTTCACAATCTGCTCTGTTACTGGGATTTTCACACAATCATTTCTAGGGTTTACAAAGAATAGTGTGAAAAGGGAAAAACATCCACTATGTGGCAGTCCAATGGGCAAAATGCCTTGTTGATGCTAGAGGTCAGAGGAGAATGGGCCGACTGATTCAATGGGGGATGTTTTCGTGGCCCACTTTAGGCCCCTTAGTGCCAATTGGGCATCGTTTCAATGCCACGGGCTACCTGAGCATTGTTTCTGACCATGTCCATCCCTTCATGACCACCATGTACCCATCTTTTGATGGCTACTTTCAGCAGAATAATGCACCATGTCACAAAGCTCGAATCATTTCAAATTGGTTTCTTGAACAGGACAATGGCCTCAATTCATCAAACAGTTTGCGGTAAAAATTTGCTGTTCGTTAATTTACCGCATGCAATAATTACCGAATGCTTAGTAGTATTCAGCAATTTTTTTGTTGTCGGCAGTTGTTTGTTAAAAGATCGCTAGTGTTAAGTAATGATGCGGTAAGTGTGTGGTAAATATCGACACTAGTGATCTTTTAGCGAATACAAGCCATTTTCAAAGTGCATTGTGGGTAAGGAAGGTGCATTGTGGGCAATTTAAAAATGAAAAGTGAAAATAAACAAACAAGTCATCAAAAAAAAAAAAAATGGCCATTCACTCTTAACAGCTTCCTGATCAGCACACTGTTAAACTGTAATATTGCCCACTTGAGCCACAGGGAAACATGGATGTTACCTTGCACATTCAGTTGTTACTGACAGCAGCTGATCTATAACTGATAGCAACTGGTATATTTCAGTTCTAACAACCTTGTCAGAACTGGAAGGGATCACTGTAAGAAGATAATGGTGAGTTTCTGAGAGGAACTGACGGCGAAGTAAGGATGTAATATTCATTTGCAGCTACATCATGCATTTATTTTAAATCATTTTACTCAGTTCAGGTTCCTGTTAAATACACCGACAGCAGAAATATAAATAACGACAGGGCAGTGCGGGTGATATTGCACTCTGAATTTACCACCCTGACACGCCCCCTTTCTGCTTCTTGAATACTAGTTTCGGAAAATTTACTGCACAATTACCGCCAGAGTACCGCACGCACAATATTGACATGCGGTGTCATTCATGAATACTAACTTCCGCTACACGCTTGCGCTAAATTACCGAATGCTCAATAAAGCGTTCGGTAACACTTCATGGATCGAGGCTAATGAGTTCACCGCGCTAAAATGGCCCCCACAGGCACCAGATCTAAACCCAATAGAGCATCTTTGGGATGTGATGGAACGGGAGCTTCGTGCCCTGGATGTGCATCCCACAAATCTGCAAATCAACTGCAAGATGCTATCCTACCAATTTGGGCCAACATTTCTAAACAATGCTTTCAGCACCTTGCTGAATCAATGCCACGTAGAATTAAGGCAGTTCTGAGGGCGAAAGGGGGTCAAACACCGTATTAGTATGATGTTTCTAATAATTCTTTAGGTGAGTGTAAATCATCTTCAAAACATTTCCAGTTAGAGTAGAATAAGACACAGACACAGTTATTGTTACTTGTATTATATGCTTTTTAACAGACAAAAGATTGCAATGACTGAAAAAGTAACACAAAAACAAAGATGTTGGCAATGACATGATGACCAAGTTCAGCACATTAACCGAAGTAAATAAATAACTTATTTACTAAATTAAATTTCTATACAGGTTTATTATATTTCTGTACAAATGTATGCATAAAAAAGATTCCCAAAGAAAATTAAAAAAAATGGTAGTTTTTCAGAAAATGAGGTTGGGGGAGTATTTTTTTTTTTCTCAAAGGATACCCGAAGTGACATGTGACATGATGAGATAGACATGGGTATGTACAGTGCCTAGCACACAAATAACTGTGCTGTGTTTCATTTTTTCTTTCTCTGCCTGAAAGAGTTAAATATCAGGTATGTAAGTGGCTGACTCAGTCCTGACTCAGACAGGAAGTGACTACAGTGTGACCCTCACTGATAAGAAATTCAGACTATAAAACACTTTCCTGCAGAAAATGGCTTCTGAGAACAAGAAAGAGGTAAAAAGGGGAATTTCTTATCAGTGAGGGTCACACTGTAGTTATTTTCCTGTCTGATTCAGGACTGAGTCAGCCACTTACATACCTGATATTTAACTCTTTCAGGCAGAGAAAGAAAAAATGAAACACAGCACAGTTATTTGTGTGCTAGGCACTGTACATACACATGTCTACCTCATCATGTCACCTCGGCTATCCTTTAACTATCCCTTTACATTTAAAAATATATATATACTCCATGGCATATGTTATTGGAAGTATATTGTTAATTGCAACTAAATTTCATCTTTTAATCCAAACTCTTTGGTGCAAAACCTCTTACCTCAAGACACACATTTTAAAGCAAACATGAAGCAAAAATAAATGTATGAGATAATGAATCGTATATGTAGTACAGCTAAGGAATAGAACATTAGTAGCAAAGAAAAGAGTCTAAAGTTGATCATACACTTATAGATTTGCAGCAGAACCGACCATCAGATAGATTTCTGTCAGATGCCTGTCAAGTCGAATTTGACAAAAATCTATCTGATGTGTGCCACATACTAGGAACAGATTTCCAATAGATTTCAGAATTAAATTTATTGGAAATCGATCTAAATGTATTATTGGACCGTTAGATCCAATGCAACTCTATGGGTCTTCGATCTGCTGCCAGCAGCAGATTGACCTAGATTTTCCATCCTGTCAGATCGGCCACAAGTTGATCGATACATTTGATAATATGACCTAGATTTTCCATTCTGTCAGATCGGCCATAAATTGATCGATAGATTTGATAGAATCAATTTCCGATTAATCGATTCCATAGAATCGATCAATTGATGGCTAAAATCGACTAGTGTATGGGCCCCTTAAGGATTCCAGGAACTGTTAAAAAAACTTCAGTTATCCATGCAAAAAAGAGCTTATCTGAGCTCTTCCCATACAGTCCTGTTTTCTTAAGCACTTAAAGAGAACCCGAGGTGAATCTTCGGGGGGCAGATGGAACACAGAGCATGTTCTCTGCCTCCTGACATACTTCTGTGTCCCCCAGACGCTTCTTCTCCCCCCCCCCCCCCCCCCCCGTTGCGTTATAGCCCACCAGGAGATTAGCGACAATATGTGTCGCTATCGCAGAGGTAAACACAGGTAGAGGGATCCCCTGGTCAAAACGCCTGCCAGGGGCGTTCCTGCAGGGTCAGGAGCGTCAGGGAGCAGCAGTTTTTGCGGCTACCTGATCCACTCAGCCCCCCAGATCAGGTAGCCTACTTTTTTTTTTTTTGAGCTCACCTCGGGCTCTCTTTATTGCGAACCCAAGCCGAAGCTTGGCTTCAAAAACAGATACTTACCTTGAAGAGAGAGGGAAGACTCAGGATCCTATTGAAGCTTTCCTCGGTTGTCTGAAGCACCCTGTTGCTGAGCGTGGCCCCCCGCTCCACATCGTGGCAGTGCAGCTCTTCTTCTGCATTCATGGCCGCATATTAGACACTCGGGCGTCTACTGCATGACCATGAATACGGAAGAGGAGCCGATGCGGCCCCGATAGGATTAGCAGCAATGGTCTTGTCATTAATCTAGAGGGGCCTTTCAGCTCAAGTATACTTTAAACAGTGAGAGGCCGCTCACGATAAGGTTTTACTGCAGGAAAGTTCAAAGGGTCATTATTTCTGGTTTCTTTTATAGTTTAAAACAGTGTGCTTTTAAAACTATGACTAAAAGCTACATAACTGAAAATAAAAATGAGACTTTTCGTTGCTACTAATGTTCTATTCCTTATCCGTAATATACATACTATTCATTGTATCGTACTTTTTTTTTACCACTTCAGGTTTGCTTTACTAACTCGGCATAAAACTGTGTTCTTAGGTTGAGAACCCTTATCCATAACAGGTCCTACATAACCTTTTAAAGAGTACATGTAGTCTACATAGATGAAAAAATTGTGACCAGTAAAACTCCAGCTAAAAGACTTTTCAATGGGGGATGGGGCAGGGAAAGGTGAGAACCAACCCCAGGTTTTTATCTTTTTGTTCCCAACTTGGAGATATTTGCAAATGGTTCCATTGAGGTAAACCGCATTTCTGTCAGTTGAATTTCCAGGTCTCCGATCCGGGTTATATTACCCATATTCTCCTATGGATAATCCAGTGACTGTGGGCCAAATATACCAAGGCATTTAGACATCGCGAAACATCTCCAGCTGTAGTGTTAGAACTGATCCAGAAGATCTAGACTAGCTTTTTGAAAGTCATTGGGAATCGATTACAAAAAAAAAGCCAGATACTTACCTAAGGAGAGGGAAGGCTCTGGGTCCTAATGAGTCTCCCCCCTCTCCTGGTGCCCGTTCCAGCACAGGATCCCCCATAGTGGTATTTGACTAAATTAGTCAAATACTGCTCTCTCCGCCGCCGAAGGGAGGCTTCGTAAGTGTTTAGGATCCAGAGTCCTCCTGAAGACTTGCGCGTGAGCAGTACGGAGCCGCCTGTCTTCAGGAGGACTCGGCTCCTAAAGTGCGGCGGGGGATTCAAACAGTGGAGCTAGCGCTGCACCAAGGGCACCGGGAGAGGAGATGGAAGGCTCATTAGGACCCAGAGCCTTCCCTCTCCTTAGGTGAGTATCTGGCTTTTTTTTCCCCCCATCAACGACTCCCAATGACTTTCAGAGAAACCGCTTGTAGAGGATGGTGCATTATTATTTATATATTCTCCATCTTCTGCAGCGCTTTACAGAGTACATATTCATGTCACTAACTGTTCCTCAGAGGAGCTCAAAATCTAACCCCTACCGTAGTCTAAGGCCAATTATCTGTACGTTTTTGGGATGTAGGAGGAAACCGGGTGCCCAGAGGAAACCCACACAGGCACAAACTCAGTGCAGATAGTACCCTGGGTGGGATTCGAACCAGGAACCCATCGCTGCAAGGCGAGAGTGCTGCCCACTACGCCACCGTGCTGCCCCAAATAGTGCGTGCAAATACACTCAACCTCGTGTGTATAACTCTCTGTAACCTCAACTATGAGCTATTATGAGCCAGGTGAGGATGGCAACACCCAGTCATCGAATAGCAAGCAATCATTCCTTAATCCATACGCGAGATCACTCAGCGTGTGCATTTTTCACTTGCTCTAGTGGGAACACCGCCCAATTCCAAGCTGCACATAATTTGCATCAGCTCAGACAATTTGCATTTCAATGACCACCGAACAATAGATAGTCATACATGGGACAATCATGTCCCAATTAGGCAAAAGATCAATAGCCCCCTGGTCAGAAACTGATCATATACTACTGATCAGTAGTTACCACCTTGTCCACTCAGTCTCATTGCCATTTTAGCATGAACCCCATGCTGTAGCACTGCAGGAAGCCCCAGGATGCAGAGTCTTTCTTGTGGCAAGAGGAGGAGTTGGGATAGTACCAGTCAAAGCAGCTTACAGTATCATGGTTGTCCATGTGACTCTGAAGTTGATGACTGTTGAAGGCAGGTAGGGATGGCCCAACAAAATGCAAATAATTCCAAAACTGATGCAGGATTATGTACATTTTGAATGCAAGTTAATGCAGTCTGAAAATCGACAAATTGAATTCTACCTTTGAGGGAACCTATTGGTCTATTTTCAAGACGCATACATTTGCATCATCCTGCCCCATCCCAGAATTTATTTGCAGGTTATTGACCTATAGGAGGGTCTGGAGAGAAGACAGGAGGAAGGAGGGTTGGATCACTTAGGCAGAGGTCACACTTGCCAAAAATCACATGCATGTTTCGCAAAGTGAATTAATGCTTCCTTATAAATAACGGCAGGGAAGTGGATGTAATGTGCGTTTTCCCACAGCGTGAAAAAAAACAAATACCGGCACTAATGATGGTCAATGAAATGCAAATAATTTTGAGTGGATGCAGCATTATGCATTTTGTATGCAAATGTATGCAGTTTAAAGGATACCCGAGGTGACATGTGACATGGTGAGATAGACATGTGTATGTGCAGTGCCAAACACACAGATAACTATGCTGTGTTCCTTTTTTTCTTTCTCTGTCTGAAAGAGTTAAATATCACGTATGTAAGTGGCTGACTCAGTCCTGACTCAGACAGGAAGTGACTACAGTGTGACCCTCACTGATAGGAAATTCCAACTATAAAACCATTTCCTAGCAGAAAATGGCTTCTGAGAACAAGAACAAGGTAAAAAGGGTCAATAGTTCATAGATTTTAGCTTTGGCATACTTCAATGAATGTGTCATTGAGCAAAAACAAAACAGTTAAAACTTAAAAAGTAGATTTAAACATAAAATAAAACTGTGGAATATCTTAAGTCATTTTTAGGAGAAGGAAGATACCGTAGATATAATTTTTGTATTTCATTTGTTTATTTTCGCCTTGGGTGTCCTTTAGAAATTAACCAATTCATTTTTCTTTAACAATCGATTTGCAGCCAGCTAAGAAGCAAGCCTTAAAGTGGTCTGAAACTCCAACATATCATTCAATAAAAATGTGTTTTCCTACTTTTTATTACTCATACAGTTCGCATATTTGCTTTTGTGCTTAACCTCCTTGCCGGTTTTCCCGACCTGAGCTCGGGGTAGAAAAAAAGCAGCTGCTATCGGTGATCCCGAGCTCAGGTCGAGGTAGGCATTGCAGAGCTTTACCTGCAGTTGTGGAGTCCCGCGCGCGATCTCGCTGCGCAGCGGGACTCCAGCCTCTCTCCCCGGCAGTGTGGGGTCTTTCCCTGGCCGCCGGGATCCCCCATGTCCCCGCTATTCTTCCGGGGACCCGGCAGCCAGTTGGAGCAGCGCAGCCGTGGTGGTGGCAGCAGAGCGGTGGTGGCAGCGTGACGTCATCGGGGGGCGGGGCTAACATTGAAAACGAACTTCTCTATATTAGAGAAATATAGAGAAGTTCGTTTATATGTATATTAGCGCCATCTTGTGGGCAAAGAGAAAACTGCAGCCCAGGAGCCCAGGAAGGTAATTTTTTTTTAATTTTGCTGCAGATCTCCCTGCCAGAATGATTTTTTTCAGGTTTTAGGGTCTGAAAGAGTGAAAAAAAATTGCACCGCTTTTAGACCCTAAAATCTGGAAAGAATCAGACCGCCAAGGAGGTTAAGTAATATTGTCTGTTTACAAATTACAAGTTTCCAAAGTGTAAATGTATCGTGCCCAAAAAGCTGTCATTGCATTTTAGTCAAACTGCTTTTTATTATATATTAACATCTTCTAATGAGCTATTCTGAACCGTGTGCACAGAGAGCTTCACAGAGAGCTCCTTTTCACCTGTTACACTGTGTTTACACACATTGTAACAACATCGGAATGTACAGTAAAAAGATACTGTTATCTACAGTTTGGATGCAGATTTGAAGCTGAATAGCAGGACAAAGTGCTTTGTTTAACCATTTCAGTGATGTTCTGCTAAAAAAAAAAAAAAAAAAAATCTGGGATAGCAGCTTTCAAGCTGTGAGGAATCTTTTAGAGCCTTTGCTCTAGAAAAGAAATGCTGGCTTTCAGACCACTTTAAAGAGAACCTGAGCCGGACATACATTTAAAAAACAAAACAAAAAAAACATACTACCTGATCCAGGAGGGTAGCGTGGATCAGGTAGTGTCCATTTCTGCCGCTCTACATTGCTCCTATGTGCTGATTTATAGCACTTTCGTTTTTGTGACCTTTGGGGTCACAAGGCTGGAGTAATAGCTTTGTGCCATCCTCCGTGAGCACAGAGCGGAGATTGGAGTACAGGGGGCGGGAGAGAGAGGGGTGCAGGCAGAGGAGAGCCAATGAGAGGCTCTTAGAGACGGTGGAAGGGGCATCATGCAGACATTTCTCTCCTGCAATGGACAGGGCTCTGCCCACCATCTCAATGTCGCCAGGTGCAGGGGGGCTAGTGCAGCACAGGGGGGCTGTCAGTAGCTCGGAGGGAACATGCCTCCTTTAGATGGGAACATGCCTCTGCGTCCCTTTTTTTTATATTAAAAATACAAATAAAACGGGTACACTTGAAGGAAATAGTGCAGTGATGGGTAACCTTGGTACTCCAGCTGTGACAAAACTACAAATCCCATCATGCCTCTGCCTCCCCGAGTTATGCTTAGAGCTGTCAGAGTATTGCAATGCCTCATGGGACTTGTAGTTCCACCACAGCTGGAGTGCCAAGGTTAGCCATCACTGACATAGTGGGTCATGCCGGGCACACGGAGGGCAGGATAGCTGGAGTTATAGAATACAGGGTAGTACTGGTGCACAGATACAGGCTGGCCAGTGACCAGTTGACACTTCATCACAGCAGCGATGCCTTCTAATGCAGTAGGTCCATGATAAACAATGCACTGCATCTGCGGCCCAATAAAAGCCACATCAGACAAAAGTTATAGGCCATTTCACATACACTTAATATAAAAGCAACCATCAGTGTACACCCCCTCTCAAGGAATTCAAATAACGCAGATGTGTACAGTGGGAACTATTTTACCTTTTACAAAATGGCGGCCCTGTTAGAATGGCTATCTCACAAATAACTTTTATGATCAGTAAAGCAAAAAAAAAATTTAAAATTATGAAATTGAAGCGGAACTGAAATGACATGAAAAACTCCTCCGTTCTCCCACCACCAGCTACTTTTGGTACTGTTTTACCGTCGACTTACCCCCCATATCTTTACCGAGCGCAATAGTTTCCTGCCCTAATAGCGCAAGACGCTATTGCGGAGAAATATACAGGTGGCCCGGGGCGCGCAGGCGCTGAGTCGACGGAACCGAAAGTAGCTGGCGGCGGGAGAATGGAGGATTGTGGAGGATCCACGCGGGACAACAAGGCTGCACAGGGCTGGCAGAAGCCCCAGGTCAGTGAAACTGCTTTTTTTAGTCATTTCCGCTTTAGAGCTTCACGTGCCACAAGGATTTTAGAAAGGATAATCCAAAACTGTGTCCACTAATGTGTCGGGTTTTGTAGTGTATGATACAACCTTCTAATTGGGTTCAATCAGTGCAATCTAGGTCTTGATCTATATATGGCTCCCCCAATACATTGACGGAAACTTTAACTCAAAAAAATGCCCAGTTACCTGGGGTTTCTTCCAACCCCCTGAAGTCTTCCTGGTCCCTCACCGTCATCCAGTACTGCTCTGTTCCCTCAATGGCACCCTATGAGGTATATGGAGGCTGCCATATTTCTTTCTTTTTAAAGTGGAGCTGCCATCCATACTATCTCAGAAAAAAAACACATATATAAGTAGATGAATACTTGCTCTACTTACATAACATATGTATTGCACTGTCCACATTTTGATTTTAGTGATTTTTCTATCTGTGTCTATCTTGATGCCAATCCTGACATCATTTCCTCCCTTACTCTGTGCATCATTGCCTGCCCCCCTCCCAGTCTTCAGACACTCCCACCCAGGTCTGCAGTAGAAAGTGCATTGAGAAATATTGGCCAATCAGAGTGGAACAGAGTTGTGGGAGGGGAAAACAGGAGGGAAAGAGGCTTCAGCCAATCAGGCTACATTAGTCAAGTATGAGGGGAAAGTAAAACAAAACAAAAAAAAAAAAAAAAATACCCAGCATGCCCTGCAACTACCTTTATGCAGTAGATGTACCAAATAAGGTACATAGGGAAACTGAGGAATGATGTTTTATGGAGAAGGAAAATGAGAGTGATTTTTAACTTTTGGATTGCCTGGTTAGCATCCTTATTACTTGTTTACCAGATAAAAATAAAGAATTGTTTTTATGCCAGACAGTTACTCTTTAAAGGACCACTATTGATCAAAATGTAAAATACCTGTGCACAGACTTAGAAGATGTACATCTCTCCCAGATTAAAATGCACCATAAATTACTGCTCTCCTGTCTTCCTGTCATGATAATAGGCAGTAAAAATTTGTCAGGTTTTGGACCGTTCTATCTTCATGTGGGGGAGTTTCAAGGTTTTATTTTCAAAAACACTTACTGAACAGTAGTTCAGTCCAACTGCCAAAATAGTGTGCAAATGAGTAAGAAGACTGGCAGGCATCTTTACATAGATCCTTTCCAGGGATTGCCCCACAAAGAGATATACTAGTCTAAAATATTTTTACTAACTACTGTAATGCTAAATACACACGATGCAATTTCCTGTCCGATTGACATGAATTGTATGATTATTTCCTACATGTCCGATACGCTCCTATCCGATAACGGGATCAATTTTGCAAAGTTATGATGGGAAAATTGAGCCAGTTATCGATCAGGAGCAGTTTGGACATGTACACACGATAAAACTTCCCCATCAGAAATCGTGTGAACCCAGCATAAGTGACAGCAACATAGGAGACAATTTACAGTGCATTTTAATCAAGGAAAAATAGATTTCTTATAGTATTCGTACACATGTACAGCAATTTATAATTTTCACAATAGTGGTCCTTTAAGCAATAGCAGTTGCCTGGCTGTCCTGCTGATCCTCTGCCTCTAATACATTTCGCCATAGACTGTGAACAAGCATGCAGCAGATCAGGTGTTTCTGACATTGTCAGCTGGGTCCCCTCCCTCCATTGAGGATTACATGTATTTTAAAGTTATTTGACAAGAGATGAGAGGCTCCTGAAATAGATGGGATGTAATGGTTAGGAACAGGTGAAAGGAGAGATATCCGTAGGTGTTAAATTGGTAGCAGTTAAAAGGTATGATAGGTGTTATATGGACAAATCCTGGTTGGGTTGTTTATCCAATTATTTAGGATGTCATAATATAAATGCCCACAAGATGCCAGTAAAGAGTACAAATAGCCGGAAGATTTTTCTCCAAAGGAATGCCTGCAACTATAAAAAGGCCCACAAGAGGGAGCATGGAGACTTTGTTTGTGTGTTTGCCTTGAGAAAGTCAAAAGGATTTGATGAAACGCGTTGGCTAATTTTGGAATATCCAGGCTGCCGTAGTGTAGCAACCGCGGAAGTACGAGCCATTTCCTAGCCGCCGGACCTGCCTGGCGTGTGGTGTGGAGCCTGGGACAGGATTGTGCGGCTTTGCGGATCCAAGTCAGCTATGCTGGAGGTCATGTGCTGAATGCGGGGACGCCCGCAAACATGGGACACGTGAGTGTATGACCGGCTGATATCGGCTGTAAGGTGCAAGTAGTACTAGCGGTTGCAGAGGTTAACCCCCCAAGTGCACTGGGGAGGGTTTCTACGGACTAGCCTGTTATGCATGTGATTTTTTATCCATCTGGAGAAGTAGGTGAGCTATTCCTCCAACCTCCACTATCATGAATCATGCCAATAAGGATTATAATATTTGATCTAAAGACTGTGGAAAGCAGGTGCCCGGTTGGGGGAAAGCTGAAGGATCTTTTTCATTCATAAGCTCATCCAGGATCTGGACAGTGTCCATTATCTAGTTATGCCGGCTGGTAGGGTATGAGCTCAGAGGCATGTGGGGTCAGTGGGGGAAAATTGTATAGGTGATCACCTGCTCCAGGGTTTTTTATGTAAGGGGTAGTGCAATTACTTGGGGGTGTTTTGTATTGGGTGTATTTAATTGTGTGTACAATAATACAGCATTTGAAGCAATGTGTATCCTCAAGTCAATTTATTATGCAGTTGTGATTTTGTGTTAAGCACAGGCAGTAGGTTTTCATAAGATCTGACAAGATTAGCTGCATGCTGGTTTCTGGTGTGATTCAGACACCACTACAGGTAAATAGATCAGCAGCGCTGCCAGGTAACTGGTACTGTTTACAAGGAAATAAAATATGACAGCCTCCCTCTCACTTCAGTTGCCCTTCAAAAGGAAATACATAGATCAGCCTCCATATACCTCTCGGTTCTGGTTTCCCTTAAGGAAAATAAAGCAATGTATAAAGGAGACCTGTCCTGTTGTACGCTAATACTGCAGGGGACTATAGAGAAGACAGACACTACATTTTCCATAGAACATGGATTTTAAAATATGGGCCAAAATGAGCTCTTATCACGCAAATAAAATGTCAGACTTACTTATTTGTCCCTCCTAATGTGTTTCTGTGCAGCTCAGAGACAAAATGTACTACCCGAATAGCAGCTTAAAGGACAGTTGAAACTGTAGGAATATGGAGGCTGCCATATTTATTTCCTTTGAAGTAACATCAGTTGCCTGGCTGTCCTGCTGATCCTTTGCCTCTAATACTTTTAGCCATAGACCCTGAATAAGCATGCAGCAGATCATGAGTTTCTGACATGGTCTGATCTGACAGGATTAGCTGCATGCTTATTTCTGGTGTGATGTAGGCTAGGTTCATAGTGGCACGTTGCGTTGTGATGCAACATTAGCGAAATGAGGACCGATGCAGTACGAATCTACGTCCAGCAGGTGGTGCTGCTGCCCTGACTAGACGTAGATTCAACGTCCTTGAAGACGAAGCGTCCCACCACAATCGTGTGTACCCAAGAGGGGAGATTAAGCTGACATATGACAGCTAACATTTCCCCTTAGTGATCACGAGCTACCGCGATTGGCTCCTGATCACGTGATCACTACGATCAATGGCGGGTCGTAGAGATCACTATTAGAGCAGCAATGGTGGGAGTGGAAGAAGAGTATCCACTCACCGTCCTGACGTTCCCACGACTATCATCGCTCCCCTCCGCTCTGGCTGGCATCTCTGCTCGCACTGACTCTAAGGTCGAGTCTCGGCTTGATGATGTCATCAAGCCGCGACCCAGAAATTAGAGTCATTGCGAGCAGGGATGCCGGCCAGAGCGGAGGGGGCTAGAGCTGCTCATCGCTGGAGCCTGGGAGTAAAGGCACACTGGGGATACCTGCCTACACGGGGACACCATACCTACCTAGCCATACTGGGGACCTGGCTGCCTGACCTCCCAAATGCACCCCCCCCCCCACTTCCGAAGGTATAATGCCCTGAACTTTAAGGGGGGTTAGGCTGCCCGTCTCCACAATGCAGCATTACAATGCAAAGCAAAAACGCAGCGCTGCATTTCCGTCACATACAGTAAAGCATATGGGCAATAACAAGTATGCTTCCTGTAGCCGGTAACGTGTGCATTTAGAGGTGTGTGTTTAGAGGTACTGCACTGCAGCAGTGAGTTACCATAATGCTACACGTTACAATGCAACGCTAACGTCGCACTGTGAACGTCCCATAGGCTTATCATTGCAGTGCGGTAACCTGCGTTATAAGACTTTATAACGCCGCTCCACAACGTCCAACTGCGAACCTATCCTCAGACACTTCTGCAGCTAAACAGATCAGCAGGGTTGCCAGGCAACTGGTATTATTTAAAAGGAAACAAACATGCCAGCCTCCATATTGTTCCCACTTCAGTTGTCCTTTAAAGCGTACCTCATTTGGGTATATACTGTCCATTTGCTGATCCTTGTTAGTATAGAGGAGTAATACTCACAGGCAAGTTCTGGTCTAATGCAGTCCCCTCCTCCAGCCACCTTTCTCATGCCATTGTAGAGAGCGTTTTCCTGACCTGCTTTTCAGGAAGCTGTGGTTTGGGATCAGTGAACACCCCAGAGGACACACCAGCAGTGTGGATAGTTACTATGATGTTGCTGATAACAACTTGCATGCCAATTTGTTGCCAACTGTACTGGTTTGGCAATATTCACACGGATGAAGTACAGCCACAAACTGGTCCCCAGAGAAAGATTCAGAAAAGTCTCTCTTCTTAGGTAAGATCTAACTTTTTATCTCCTAAACCACCTCGCGTTTGCTTTTAAGTAAACCTGAACTAAATAAAACTAAACTTAGGGCTTCATCCAGCCCACTGTAGTCTGTGTGTTCCCTCTGTGTTTGTCTGGTCCCCTCCGTTCTCTGGTTGTCAGCACTGGCAGCTGCTGACTACTGCACATGCGCAGCCCTGGCCGCGCCTCCATGGCTGCACTCCGTGGCCGGGAGAATTCTGCGCCTGCACAGTTGTGAAATGAAGTTTATTGGATTTACAGAAAGTGCGCAATAGTTGTTTAAATAGAATTAGGCAGATGCATAAATTGGGGCACTGTTGTCGTTTTATTGATTTCAAAACCTTTAGAACTAATTATTGGAACTCAAATTGGCTTGGTAAGCTCAGTGACCCCTGACCTACATACACAGGTGAATCCAATTATGAGAAAGAGTATTTAAGGGGGTCAGTTTTAAGTTTCCCTCCTCTTTTCACTTTCTCTGAAGAGTAGCAACATGGGGGTCTCAAAACAACTCTCAAATGACCTGAAGACAAAGATTGTTCACCATCATGGTTTAGGGGGAAGGATACAGAAAGCTGTCTCAGAGATTTCAGCTGTCTGTTTCCATAGTTAGGAACATATTGAGGAAATGGAAGACCACAGGCTCAGTTCAAGTTAAGGCTCAAAGTTGCAGACCAAGAAAAATATCAGATAAACAGAAGCGATGAATAGTGAGAACAGTCAGAGTCAACCCACAGACCAGCACCAAAGACCTACAACATCATCTTGCTGCAGATGGAGTTACTGTGCATCGTTCAACCATTTGGCACATTTTACACAAGGAGATGCTGTATGAGAGAAAGTTATGCAGAGGAAGCCTTTTCTCCGGCCACAGCACAAACAGAGCCGCTTGAGGTATGCTAAAACACATTTGGACAAGCCAGCTTAATTTTAGAATAAGGTGCTGTGGACTGATGAAACTAAAATTTAGTTATTTGGGCATAACAGGGGGCATTATGCACACAGCATTCCAAGAAAAACACCTGCTACCTACAGTAAAATATGGTGGTGGTTCCATCATGCTGTGGGGCTGTGTGGCCAGTGCAGGGACTGGGAATCTTGTCAAAGTTGAGGGACGCATGGATTCCACTCAGTATCAGCAGATTCTGGAGACCAATGTCCAGGAATCAGTGACAAAGCTGAAGCTGTGCCGGGATTGGATCTTTCAACAAGAGAACAACCCTAAACACTGCTCAAAATCCACTTAGGCGTTTATGCAGAGGAACAAGAACAAAGTTCTGGAATGGTCATCTCAGTCCCCAGACCTGAATATAATTGGAAATCTGGGGTGTGAGATCCATGCTCGGAAGCCATCAAACCTGAATGAACTAGAGATGTTTTTTAAAGAGGAATGGTCCAAAAAACCTTCAACCAGAATCTAGACTCTAATTGGAACTTACAGGAAGCATTTAGAGGCTGTAATTTCTGCAAAAGGAGGATCTACTAAATATTGATTTCATTTCTTTTTTGTGGTGCCCAAATGTATGCACCTGCCTAATTTAGTTTAAACAACTATTGCTCACTTTCTGTAAATCAAATAAACTTAATATCACTTCTCAAATATCACTGTGTGCGTCTCCTACACGATATATTTAACTAACATTTTTTATCGTAACAACCAATGATTTATACAGGAAAATCATGACGATTAACAAGGATGCCCAAACTTTCGCATCCCACTGTAATACATTTTGGCCTTTTGTTTCCAATTGCCATGTTTAGAAAGCGAGGATCAGACCAGTCTAACGTTTTGCAAACATAGAAACTGGTTTTGCTCCCCTATTGATCCACTTTTAAAAAGTGACAATCGTTTTAAAGGTGGAGATCAGAGAAGAGCAGATTATTATCAGGTGTATTTTAAGGCCACTTCAAAGTAAAGCCACCGGCCATTTTGTTCTGCAGACAAAAGAAACTTAGATACAAGAATGGAGAGTCAATTTTCTTTAAAAAAAACAAACAAAAAAAAACTACAACCTTCATAACACAAAGAAGCACATGGTTTACCCAGTAGCGGTTCTTTGAAACATGATTTCCAGTACAAAGTGACAGGTGCACTTTATCAGAGGACGTGGTCACATTACTTACAGGTGTTATACAGGTGACAGGGCTAATAAGAGATAAAAGTTCAGGATTCCTGGGGCCTATAGCAGAGCCTTTTGTTGGTAACTCTGTTGTTGATCTTGGCTAGCTGCGGGTGGGGAGAGGGTGGCGGGGGGTGGTAGTGTGTAGTTTGGGACCTGGGACATCGTGGTACCAGTCTGATAAATAGTGAGGTCCACACCTGCAGCAGCGGCAGAGCTGGAGCTATAACCGGCAGCTGGGCTGACATAGGTACTTCCTGTAGCAGAACCCACCATCGTGGCTCTGTAAAGCAGAAACACAACAGAAGACAAGTCAGTAAAGCAGTATGATGACAGAGCTGGAGTCCAGAGATACTATACTAAATACAACATACCATATGGAGCTCAGATTCTAAACAACTATCCAGGTTATACATTGACACTAGCTCCCTAGTGGTATGGACAGATATGTCCGTCCATAAAAACATGCTGTGAACAGTATAGACGTGCATACACATTAATACTCTCCTGCACTGTATACTAGACCATTGCTTGACACATTTTGGCAAGTTATGGGAAAAAAAAAAGTTTTAAAAATACATTATCACTTTTTGCACAGAAATCCTGGGAAAATTGAACGTCAGGGAGGTTACGCTCAAGACTGAGGTAACTGTGAGGAGAATTTATTGCCACGCCTCCTCCAAGGCCTGTTCAACACGGACACATTCATGCATTTTAAAGTGGACCTGAACTCTTGCACAGGACAGAAGGAAAACAGAGAAATCTACCCAGTAGGTAGAGAGTTTAGCCTGTCTAATTGCCCCTTATCTGTGACTGATCATAGGTTGTAATTGGACCTCTCAGCTGTGTCGGCTGGCTGCCTCAGCAGAGCAGCTAATTTGTAAACACAGGATGTTAACCCCATGACTGCTTCCCTACAAGCAGGAAGTAGACAAAATGCAGATGTATGGCAGGATTTGTATCCGCTGTAACAAATGTTTCTCTTTAAAAGATAAGCAACGGCATAATAACCTTTAGAGCAGATATTGTCCTGCATTGTTCAGAGCTGCAGAAAATGACAGGTACGTTGTCTACACAAATGGGAGTTGAGCCTTACAGCAGGCACTACAAATATAAACTAAAAACAGATGAGAAGGTCTGACCTACCTGCATGTGGTTCAACACAATCTATTCAGGGGAAGATGGCGATATAATACATGTAGTTACTACTTATGGATCACACTATAACAAAATAAGAGAGATTCTCTCTAGACACTGGGAAGGGATCCGGTTATAGGAGATTTGGTTGGAGAATATCCCCATATGGCTACTAGGAGATGTAGAAACCTGTCGGATATCTTACTTAGAAGTGAATTTAGGGTTGAGGATAGACCAGGACATGTTAAAAGGAATCGAAAAGGAATGTATCGCTGTTGCGATTGTACAATCTGTCCCTAAAGCAAAAAAGTGTGAGACCTTCTTTAATTGGGATCAATCAGTAACGTTTAAAATTAAAGATTATATAGATTGTGCTACAGAAAAGGTTATCTACCAGCTACAATGTAGCTGCAACAAGATCTATATAGGTAAGACCTATAGACCTTTAAGGGTCAGAATTCAGGAACATGTAAACAATATTAAAGAGACTCTGTAACATCAAAAAGATCCCCTGCGGGGTACTCACCTCGGGTGGGGGAAGCCTCCGGATCCTAATGAGGCTTCTCGCTGCAGCCCTCTGAACAGCCGGCGACAGACCCGACTGTAATTTCAATATTTACCTTTGCAGGCTCCAGCGGGGGCGCTGTCGCTGCTTTCGGCTCGGAACTAGACGGAAATACCCGATCTCCGTCGGGTCCGCTCTACTGCGCAGGCTCTGGAGACTTGCACCTGCACAGTAGAGCAGACCCGACGGCGATCGGGTATTTCCGCCTACTTCGGAGCCGACAGCCACCAGAGCGCCTGCGCAGCAGCCGGGAAGGTAAATATTTACGTCGCCGCTGTACGGAGGGCTGCAGTGAGACCCCCGAGGGACGGAGGGCGGCGTGGGAAGCCTCATTAGGATCCTGAGGCTTCCCCCTACCGAGGTGAGTACCCCCCAGGGGACAGTTTGATGTTACAGTTCCTCTTTAAAGCTAAGTGTGAAAAAAGCCTGATTGCTATGCACTTTAAAAGTGCTCAGAACTCTGACTCCAAATATCTAAAGGCAATGGGTATATATATATAAATTAAATATCAGTCCCAGGAGAGGTGACTTTGACGAGCAATTAATGAGAAAAGAATCTCTTTGGATTTACAAGTGCAATTCTATGCAACCCTGCGGTTTGAACAGCGATATGAACTTAAGTGTTTCTATGAAAGAAAGTGTTTGTATGCATTCTCAAAAAAGGCCACAAGATGGTGCTCATCACAACTCTCAGCTATTTGTTCATAACATTTCTATAATATGCAGATTGGTCAGGTGGTGATATAAAAGCAACGATCTGACCAGTCAGCGTTATACATGCCTGAAGAAGCCGATAGGTGAAACGCGTCACGTGTTCATGACGTCATCACGCTAATCCTCCCGGGCCTCCGCTCTCTCTTCCCTAATATGCCATGCACCCTGATGTCGCCATTGCGCGACGTTTGAATGCCTGATGCTGCCTTGAAAAGTGGTTTGGATCAGACCAGCAACCACCCCTCTGATGTTACATATAGGGCACTTGAGTACAGGCCTTGCCAGTTAAGAAGTGTTTGCGCTATCAGCTGGAGCATGTTGCTCACGGTTGGCGAGTTGCGTGCCTTACGCTGGTCTGGTTCCTGAGAATTTGTTTCATTTGTAAGTCTGGTAGTTGCTAATGGCTGAAGAGTTTGGCACTGTTGTGCTTGTAATGAAAGCGTACTCCATATAGGAAGAGTTGTGTAAAGTGCACATGGATTGGATTGAAGATGAGCGCATATATGACGACCTTATAGTGAATGCTACAGGAATACCATCAAAGGGGCCTGAAGAGAATAAAATATCGGTAACTGTCATCTATTGGGTGCACCTATTTAACCACTTAAGCCCAAAGGGTTATTTTTTGCATCTGAGCAACTTTCACCTCCCATTCATTTGCCAATAACTTTATCACTACTCATCACAATAAATTGATCTATATCTTGTGTTTTCCGCCACCAATTAGGCTTTCTTTGGGTGATACATTTTGCTGAGAATTAATTTATTCTAAATCCATTTTAACAGGAATATCAAGAAAGAAATGGAAAAAAATCATTATTTCTCAGCTTTTGGCCATAATGAAATTAATACATACTACCATAATTAAAACCCATGTATTTTATTTGCCCATTTGTCCCGCTTATTACACCATTTAAATTATGTCCCTATCACAATGTATGGCGCTGATATTTTATTTGGAAATAAAGGTGCATTTTTTCAATTTGCGTCCACTATTTACAAGCCCATAATTAAAAAAATTATATTAATATACTCCTTTGACATGCATATTTAAAAAAAAGTGCAGACCCTTAGGTAACTGTTTTTTTTTTATTATTATTATTATTATTATTATAGTAATTTTTTTTTTTTTTAATTACAAATTTTATTTGGGTATTTTTGATGTGGGAGGCAAACAGCTAATTTTAAAATGTTAAAAAATTTATTTATTTAATAAAAAGTGGATGTGGCTGTAGTTTTACTATTTGGCCACAAGATGACCACAGTCAAAAAGTCCTGGAAGCGATCAATCTCGCTCCCAGGAAGAAGAATGAATATGGGGAACTTTTTGAACTCTGAAAAACCACAGCGTCTGACGAGACGTTGTTGGCTTTTCTGCGGGGCGCTTCGATCAATGAAAGGGATCTATAATCCCTTTCATTGATCGCTGGGCTAACGGCCGGCGGCGGGACTGGACGAGAATGTTCGTCCAGTTGGGCTTAAGTGGTTAAGCTCCCGGGTTAACCCTGTAACCAGCACTATATTACGAGATCTTTAATTGATTTTAGATGTTGTATGTAAAGATTTATATTGCTTGTTACCGAGGCTCCCTATACTATTTATGTAATTGTTATTGGTACTTTATAGGTGAGACGGTCATATGTAGTATAGGTTGATATCCCGCATAGTTTTTCTTTTTATGCTATAGATGTATTTAATTAGTCCATTGCCTCATAATGGGGAAATCTTAGTATTTCCCTTATTCTTTACAAAAACACTCCCTGTAAAGTATGTACACTACACAAGTGCTTTTGAAAATAAAGAAAACCATGAGAATTCCCCCATGAGGAGATGGAATAGTCCAAAATCTGTCAGATCTCAAAGATTTTATAAAGAGAGATCTATGGAAGTGGCCACATTTAAACAATACCAGTTGCCTGGCAGTGCAGCTGATCTTTCTGGGCAGTAGGGTCTAAATCACACCTGAAACAAGCATGCAGCTAATCTTGTCAGAAACATCGGATCTTCATGCTTGTTCAGGGTCTGTGGAGGCACTGTAAGGACACAGAGGCTGGGCTTTGTATACAGAACGTGCCTTTGTGTACTAATACGATATCACAAACCCACCTCAGGTTCTCTTTAAAGTGAACCGGAGACGAAGCACCCTCATGTATTTTACTATATAGATCAGTGGGAACATTAGAGAAAACGCCCACCCTGCTCTCTGTTTCTCATTCACTGCTCAGCCTGCTCCTTAGCAGCTCTGATAAAATCCTTGACTGAGCATTCAGTCTGGCTGTGCTCAGGAATCATTACAGCTGAGTCTGCCTTCTCTGATGTCTTTTCAAGCCCAAGTCTGCCCCCTTCTGGCTCTGCTTTCCCGTTTTGTATGCTCACAGCATCACAGAGAGCTGTGTGATGAGATGGGAGGAGCTGCTGGTGTCTGCTAATGTAAGGGTATATTGAAAAACTTTTTTTTTTTTTTTTATCTACAGTGGTGTGAAAAACTATTTGCTCCCTTCCCGATTTCTTATTCTTTTGCATGTTTGTCACACTTAAAGGTTTCTGCTCATCAAAAACCAATAACTATTAGTCAAAGATAACATACTTGAACACAATGCAGTTTTAAATAATGGTTTTTATTATTTAGTGAGAAAAAAAACTCCAAATCTACATGGCCCTGTGTGAAAAAGTGATTGCCCCCCTTGTTAAAAAATAACTGTGGTTTATTACACCTGAGTTCAATCTCTGTAGTCACCCCCAGGCCTGATTACTGCCACACCTGTTTCAATCAAGAAATCACTTAAATAGGAGCTATCTGACACAGAGAAGTAGACCAAAAGCACATCAAAAGCTAGACATCATGCCAAGATCCAAAGAAATTCAGGAACAAATGAGAACAAAAGTAATTGAGATCTATCAGTCTGGCAAAGGTTATAAAGCCATTTCTAAAGCTTTAATGGCCCATACTCACGAGGGACTTTTGTCGCCTCAACACGCGGCGCGCGCGTGTTGCGGCGACAGGTCGCCCGTGAGTATGGGCCGTTGCACGCGCGCGCACCCCGAACTGTCGCCCGTCGCTCATGTCGCCATGCGATTGAAAGTTTCAATCGCATGGCGACAGTCGCCGCCGCACCTCCGCCGCAACTGTCGCTAGTCCGCGTGAGTACGCGGACTAGCGACAGCAACCTCCATTAAAGTATATAGAGCTTCCGGCGGAGGGAGGAGGAACGTCGGCGACAGCTTCCGTCTCGCCGCTGGTCCCTCTTCCGCGTGTGTACGCGGAGGGACCTGGCGAGGAGCTGTCGCCGGCCTGTCGCCCACACGCTCACGTGTGCTGGCGACAGGCAACATTTGCAGCCCGTGAGTACGGGCCATTAGACTCCAGCGAACCACAGTGAGAGCCATTATCCACAAATGGCAAAAACATGGAACAGTGATGAACCTTCCCAGGAGTGGCCGGCCGACCAAAATTATCCCAAGAGCGCAGAGAAAACTCATCCGAGAGGCCACAAAAGACCCCAGGACAACATCTAAAGAACTGCAGGCCTCACTTGCCTCAATTAAGGTCAGTGTTCATGATGCCACCATAAGAATGAGACTGGGCAAAAACGGCCTGCATGGCAGATATCCAAGGCGCAAACCCCTTTTAAGCAAAAAGAACATTAAGGCTCATCTCAATTTTGCTTAAAAAACATCTCAATGATTGCCAAGACTTTTGGGAAAATACCTTGTGGACCGACAAGACAAAGGTTGAACTTTTTGGATGGTGCGTGTCCCGTTACATCTGGCATAGAAGTAACACAGCATTTCAGCAAAAGAACATCATACCAACAGTAAAATATGGTGATGGTAGTGTGATGGTCTGCGGTTGTTTTTTTGCTTCAGGACCTGGAAGGCTTGCTGTGATAGATGGAACCATGAATTCTACTGTCTACCAAAAAATCCTGAAGGAGAATGTCAGGCCATCTGTTCGTCAACTCAAGCTGAAGCAATCTTGGGTGCTGCAGCAGGACAATGACCCAAAACACACCAGCAAATCCACCTCTGAATGGCTGAAGAAAAACAAAATTAAGACTTTGGAGTGGCCTGGTCAAAGTCCTGACCTGAATCCTATTGAGATGTTGTGGCATGTGGCGGTTCATGCTAGAAAACCCTCAAATAAAGCTGAATTACAACAATTCTGCAAAGATGAGTGGGCCAAAATTCCTCTAGAGCGCTGTAAAAGACTCGTTGCAAGTTATCGCAAAAGCTTGATTGCAGTTATTGCTGCTAAGGGTGGCCCAACCAGTTATTAGGTTCAGGGGGCAATTTCATTTTCACACAGGGCCATGTAGGTTTAAGTTTTTTTTCTCACTAAATAATAAAAACCATCATTTAAACTGCATTTTGTGTTTAATTATGTTATCTTTGACTAATAGTTAACGGTTTTTGATGAGCAGAAACATTTAAGTGTGACAAACATGCAAAAGAATAAGAAATCAGGAAGGGGCAAATAGTTTTTCACACTGTATATTTGTTAAAGTCATAAGAGGTTTTTAGAAATGGCGATTTCATTTTGCACAAAGCCCACTAAATAATATGCTTTTCTGATGAACTGTGTTTTGCGTGAAGTTTTATAAAAAAAAACAAAAACAAACAAACAGAAAAAACGGCACAAAAGAGCGGTGAAAATACCAGGTATAGTATTTATTTTGTAAAATCTATCAGGGGATGTGTTTATTTTGTGCCAAAGCATTCATCTCTGCTTTCCTATAACTACTCTCACTGTCAAGGACTCCTTTCAAAATAAATGTCAAAAGCTCTTTTCCTCCATACGCAGATCATGTTTACTTGTCCGATGTACAATCCTGGGGACAAAAAGCTCATCTGCCAAGCTACTGCACTCTCAGGTTGACTGGCCACACTTGGCTATGTGAGAGGGTGGTTGTAATACGGAGCACACTTTGCTTTGTAGGTTATCTGAAAGAAGGAATAAACCTATCCCTAAAAATTGTCCCTCTCTGAATAAAGAGACGGCCACAGATAACCCAGCGGAATGTCAGTAGCTCTTAGTTCCACCGAGTACTACAGGAAAGGGACAGGAACACAGAGCTTCAGTGTCTAATGGTAGACTGTGAGGAAAACAGAAACTGTTGTAATGTCCCAACATTCCTCACCAGCACAACTCTTTCATAGTTATTTTCTATTGTGATGTTGTATATGCATAGGTATCCCTTTGTCATGGCCATACTGGTGTTGTTTTTCTTTATTGTAAGTTACTTGCAGATTTATTAGCTTGTGAAAGTTCTTCTATCTCTAGGTGCCCGATAAAAGTAGAGAAAATTATTCACATTACTTATAGGAAGCTTGCGGCGATTGGCTGGACAGTTCGGAGGCAGCAGGATGTGGAGCGGCTGTTTGGCTTAGAGATGGAAGCTGTTCTGTAGGAATGGGGTAGGTCTGAATGTGGCCCATCTGCGTATTCCCGGTGACAAGATAGGTGGCGTTCGGATGTTGTCCTTGATATGCCTGAAATGGAGACAATACAATAAGGAGCAGAAAAAGCAACAGAAAACAATGGCTGTAAAGAGACTGACCAGCAACTTCTTGAACGATAGACGCTACCAGGACAAGTATGAGAAGAACACTGCATAACAAATGGCATGCTTACCTGCTGTGCAGCGGCCCCTGCTGGCGGGATGTAGTACTGTTGGTTCTGCATCTTGGCATACATTGCATACATGGGGTCCTCATTCATTAGTTTTGTGTATAGAGAAAGCGCCTCCATTACTTTCACATTCAGTTCTGAAAGTTCAGAGTGTTTCCTACAAAATTAAAGAATATGGTCACCTACGTTGAACGCAAAGTGGACCTGAACTCTTGCACAGGACAGAAGGAAAACAAAGAAATGCACCCTGTGGGTATTAACCTCCTTGCCGGTTTTCCCGACCTGAGCTCGGGGTAGAAAAAAGAAGCTATTAGCGGTGATCCCGAGCTCAGGTCGGGGTAGGCATTGCAGAGCTTTACCTTTAGTTGTGGAGTCCCGCACGCGATCTCGCTGCGCAGCGGGACTCCAGCATCTCTCCCCGGCAGTGTGGGGTCTTTCCCTGGCCGCCGGGATCCCCCATGTCCCCGCTATTCTTCCGGGGACCCGGCAGCCAGTTGGAGCAGCGCAGCCGTGGTGGTGGCAGCAGAGCGGTGTTGGCAGCGTGACGTCATCGGGGGCGGGGCTAATATTGAAAACGAACTTCTCTATATTAGAGAAATATAGAGAAGTTCGTTTATATGTATATTAGCGCCATCTTGTGGGCAAAGAGAAAACTGCAGCACAGGAGCCCAGAATGGTAATTTTTTTTATTTTGCTGCAGATCTTCCTGCCAGAATGATTTTTTTCAGGTTTTAGGGTCTGAAAGAGTGGAAAAAAATTGCACCGCTTTTAGACCCTAAAATCTGGAAAGAATCAGAACGGCAAGGAGGTTAAGAGAGTTTAGCTTGTGTACTTCCCTCTCATCTGTGACTGATAACAACTGTAATTTGATCTCTCAGCTGTGTCAGATGGCTGCTCCTGCAGAGCAGCTAATTTGTAAGCACAGGATGTTAATCCTAAATCTGCTTTCATGAAAGCAGAAAGTAGATACACCGCACCTTTATTGCAGGATTTGTATCAGCTGTAACAAAGAAATGTTTTTTCTGTAAAAGTTATTATGCTGTTGCTTATCTTTTAGAGCAGAGAGGAAGTTTTAAGTTCAGGTCCACTTTAAAAGGGGATTTAAAGTGTGTGGACATGTTTGCAAAGTGTTTCCTCCCTGCCGTGGCCAACTTTACAGCCAAGATACTTTTATTTTATTTTTTTTAAACAAAGCTATTCATTAGCACATTTGAAGAAGGTATTGCTCCTTCACTGTGGACTCTGAACTCTCCAAAGAACCATGAGTTCAACCTCGAATCTGCCTCTTAAGTTTTCCCAACAAGATTGAAGGAAAGCCAACCCCCCACTGTCACCATTTCTGACCCTTCCCCTCTTTTTAGCTTAGGATAGCTTTAGCGAGCAATCATGGATGACCAATAAATGGTGTCATAGGACACCTGCAATGACAATGCATTTCATTCGGAGAAATGTCTAATGCAGCGAACATCTAGCGTATGTCCATGAGTGGTGATCATACTAAGTAGCTATGAGTATGTAGCTACACGGAATAAAACTTAGATCGGGCTGCACGCGTTCGAAGGGGGGTTAACTTACCCAATGCGTCTGCCTTATAGGATGCGCTCCATTCACGTTCCATGTCACTCCCATGCTTCCTCCTTCCACGTCACTCCCATGCTTCCTCCTTCCACGTCACTCCCATGCTTCCTCCTTCCTTCCACGTCACTCCCATGCTTTCTCCTTCCACGTCACTCCCATGCTTCCTCCTTCCTTCCACGTCACTCCCATGCTTCCTCCTTCCTTCCACGTCACTCCCATGCTTCCTCCTTCCTTCCACGTCACTCCCACGCTTCCTCCTTCCACGTCACTCCCACGCTTCCTCCTTCCACGTCACTCCCACGCTTCCTCCTTCCACGTCACTCCCACGCTTCCTCCTTTCACGTCACTCCCACGCTTCCTCCTTTCACGTCACTCCCACGCTTCCTCCTTTCACGTCACTCCCACGCTTCCTCCTTTCACGTCACTCCCACGCTTCCTCCTTTCACGTCACTCCCACGCTTCCTCCTTTCACGTCACTCCCACGCTTCCTCCTTTCACGTCACTCCCACGCTTCCTCCTTTCACGTCACTCCCACGCTTCCTCCTTTCACGTCACTCCCACGCTTCCTCTTTCAAATCACTTCCAGGCTCCCTTCTTCTGGGTTGAAGAAGAAAGCATGGGCTTGACATGGAACACGAATGAAGCGCATCATATAAGACGGACGCATTGGGTAATTTAACCAACCCCCCCCCCCCCCCCCCCCCACAGCGGGCAACCTGATCATTTAAATTTAGATTCCAAGGAGCTACATACTCATAGCTGCTCGGTATGATCATCACTAATGTCCAGTACCTTGAAACTTATGCCTGGTAGACACCTTCGATTTTGATTGCCCAATTTTACCACCTTCATGTTGTATGAGGGCAAGCAGGTTTTGAATACTGTGAACAGATTGTGTATGTAAGCTCTCATATTGCATGGAGATGGTAAAATTGGTCAGCGATTGGCCAATCAAAATTGATGTGTGTACGCAGCATAACTTGACTCGTGCAATAATTGACATTCTAAACAGAACACAATGTGATTGGGTCATGCTGTAAAGGCACCCACCTGTCAATATCTTCCAGTTTTTCATCAATAAGAGGTCCCATCTGGTGACAAGCAGCTAGTGAGAAGAAATGCAAACAGAGTTAACAAAATCACCACAAAACAAAATCAGATTATGGGGACTGGGGGGAGATAAAAGAGGAGAGGAACAGATAATTCACAGAGGTATGGGGATTCTGCATGAACATATCTCTGTGCTTAACTTAGGTAGGCTTGTCTTAGGTCAGGTTTGCTTTAATGCTAGGTAACAAACCTTAACCTCCTTGCCGTTATAAAAAATTAGGCAAGGAGGCAGCGCTGCACTTCTTTTTTATTTATTTATTTTTTTTTAAATCATGTAGGGCTCGCTACATGATAGCCGCTGAGCAGCGGCATCCCCCCACCCACTCCGATCAGAGTATGCAGGAAATCCCGTTGAGAACGGGATTTCCTGCAGGGCTTCCCCGGTAGCCATGGCGGCCGGGCGGGATGACGTCACCGACGTCATGACGTCAGAGGGAATCCCAATCCGCCCCTTAGCGCTGCCTGGCACTGATTGGCCAGGCTGCGCAGGGGTCTGGGGCGAGGGGGCGGCTCGACGCGGCGGGTAGCGGCGAATCGGCGGCGAGCAGCGGCGATCGCGTACTACACGCAGCTAGCAAAGTGCTAGCTGCGTGTAGGAAAAAAAAATTATGCAAATCGGCCCAGCGGGGCCTGAGAAATCCTCCTGCGCAGGTTACCCCGAACTGTGTTCGGGATAACCGGCAAGGAGGTTAAAGAGAACCCGAGGTGGATCTTTGGGGAGCAGATGGGACACAGAGGCATGTTATCTGCCTCCTGACATGTCTCTGTGTCCCTACAATGCCACACTCTGCCCCCCCCCTCCCTTCCCCCGTGCTATAGCCCCCTGAGATTAGCGTCAATATTTGTCGTTATCTCGGAGGTAAACATAGGTGAGAGGAAATCCGTGCTCAAAACACCTGCCAGGGGAATTCCCACAGGGTTTCCAGAGCTGCCATTGGACAGCTATCTCTCCCTGGCCGCTCCCCCGCCTCCCTGCATGCTGTGAATGAGAGAATAAATCTTTCATTCCAGCGTCGTGACCCAGAAGTCGCAAAAGTGAAAGTGGGCCATTGCAGCCCACAGGAGCGGTAGGGAACGGCGTTTTTTGCAGCTACCTGATCAGCTCAGCCTCCCGGACCAGGTAGCCTACTTTTTATTCCATTTTATGAGCCCACCTCGGGCTCGCTTTAAAATAAAATTGAATACTCACCACAGTGGTTGGAAGCCTCTGATTAGACCTCATCGACCTTAGCAATCCAACACTGGGACCCTCTGAACATATTCGATAATGGCTTGTTAAATGTGTTCTCACTTCAGTGTACAAGTACGGCCACATTGCACAGGTGCAAGTACAGCCCGTGCAAGAAAACAGACGGGAGCGTGGTAACTAACAAGAGGGACCGAGCTAGCGGCAGTGGGTGAGGGAGGATTGTAGAACCCTCCAGGGAGTAGAAGGATCGGAGAAGCCTATGGGTCATTTAGAGCCTTACCTCTACTGAGTAATCTAAACACCCCCCTGGCTTTAAATCAACAAACTACAAACACAAGCACTAAGCTTCAAGCCTTGTGCTCGTGTCATCCTTTTGCAACCCTCCACAGTGTTCTCCCCAGAAATTTTTTCCAGCCGGGTGGCATGAAAAAGTAGCCGGGTGGGGCGCAACAGGGCGAATGCAGGGCCGTGTAAGCTCTGCTGACAGCATAGGAGGAGGAAACGAGCCGATATCAGCCGGGTGCTTACCAAAATTAGCCGGATAGAGGCCTGGGGAAAACACTGAGCCTCCATATGACTCTTGCTTTAATGCTAGGTACAGAGATGCTAGGTGAGATTTTCTGCCCGATTTACTGTCAGAACGATTATTTCCAACATGTCCGATCTGCTTTCTGATCAAACGCCGAGCATTTTCTGATCGATTTCCGTTCACTTCAATAGGAAATCGATCGGAAAATGCTCGAAAATCGATCAGAAAGCAGATTGATCATGTTGGAAATAATGGATCTGACAGTAAATCAGCCAGAAAATCTCATAGTGTGTACCCAGCATTAGATATGCACCATCTGTCTTAAAGTGAACCTGCCAAGTCAAAACCAGGAAAACCGGTTGTTTGGTTGTTTTTAATGTGCTATTACAGTGCTTTTTGTTTGCGTTTGAAAAAAACTGAACAAAAATAGGCTTGATTTGCAGTACACAAATCCGGTTCACAGTGCAGGTGAAACAGACATCATATTGTTATACGTATTGGGCATCATTAATGGTTCCGATCAACCACTATTGTTCCGTCAATGTTTTTGGGGTTGGTTCCTCTACCAATCATCTGATTGGTAAGGTTTTCATTTGTGGACCCCATTGTTGTGGAACCACAAGGCTCAGCATGTCCTACAGATTTAACTGAGAAGCTGCAAATTCACACATAGGTATGAACTGTTTTTTTTTTTTTTAGACAATGCAAAGCTCAGCATGGTCTGAAAGGACATGCTGGCCCCTTGAGATTCCAGAGATTAGTGTATCCTAAGGGTTAAAAAAGAGGGCGTGGGATTGGGAATACACTTCAGGACAGAGCTTTATGTGTGCAAGCTGACCTAAGGTCACAGCTTTTTTTGCCTGTACCTATCAGATCAGACTGCTTTTTTTCCCCTTCAGCGCTGCTGTCTGTGTGCTCTGTTCTCTGGGCAGCCAGGACATCCCGCTCTCTGCAGCTAGTGGAGATCTACTCCATGCGTCTGACACCCGGGGAGGAAGTGAGTGATTGCCTGCACTCCCCTCTTCAAGTGCCGTAATTCAGAGATGGGAAAGTTAGTACGGCACGTAAATGTACAATTGTACGGTGGGGAGGGAGAGAGACAAGTGACACAGCCGTGAGGGGGAAAGGAGGCACTAAATACCCGGATTACAAAGCCAGACGGGCTGTAGTTTGCCCAGCTCTGCTTTAGTCACAGGCTCCAGCATCCCTTCACGATCGTGCAGGCAGAGTGAGAGACTGCTTGTAATGTGCCCCGTTCCTGGAGGAGGAGCACTATGCAGTCAGCATGGTCCCGCCTATTGCCATGCTGAGGCAAGGAGTGTACGAGCCCGCCAGAAAGCGCGAGATCTCGTACGTAGAGAAGCTGAGCTTGCTGGGCAATCTGCTACAGAGGAGTCAGCGCTGAGTGCAGAGAACAGCGCTGGCTTTTGTAATATGCAAAATAGCAGCCGGGCGGGGCCTTAATTCACCCGGGCGGCGCGCCCACTTAATTGATCCTGGGGAGAACACTGCTCCAGTTAGCCGCAGTGCCCCTCTCTAAGTTTGCCAGTCGCATGCGCGGACCTGCACATCCTGATCGCACTCTTGTTGCTGGAAGCATTCTGCACATGCGCAGCAGCGATTGTTACATACTGTGCATGCGTAAGCCGCTGCCGTGCATGGAAGCGCCATGATGAGGAGGCACACAACCCGGGCCTCGCATACAGCTGATCGAAGGCTGCTACAGCTGACCAGAGGATCACAGCGTGGGCACAGGACGTTCTTTGGGAGCGCACTCACAATACTATCACCACAAATTGCTCCATACTACTTCATATATATACTACTTCCACACTGCTGCTGCCTGGCTTCCTCTTTACTTTAATGCACCCTTATAACAGAGGATAGTTTGGGAGGATTCTTCCTACTCACCTTCCAGATGAATGAGGTCCGTAGACTCCGGTAACTCATCGGTTGGATCTGCACTCTGCAGCATTTGTAATAACTGATCCATTTTATCCTAGAAAAGGAAGAACAAAACAATTCAGGACTTCAGTATTTCAACAGTCTAGAAGAGGGTTTGTTAAATAGGCATTTAACCACTTCCAGGCGGCTGTAGTTGAAATCTACACCTTGCTTGTGTCCATTTATTCCTGGCAGGGCGTAGATTTCAACGTCCACATTTGTGCGCTCCCACGCCGCTGCCTCCGGCTCGCTCTGCTGTCAAAGTGACAGCAGAGCTTTCGCGTCTCAGTCAGGAGCCAATTTCATTGGCAGCATTCTCAGTCATCCATGGAGATGCCTTGGCAAGTCAGGACCCGTGTTTGAAAAGACACTAGACTGGCTACTAGATGCGCAGCAGCAGATTATGGTTAGCTTCAGGAACCAGGGGCGTAACTAGAGGGGAGCAGCCAATGCAATTGCAGGGGTGGGGGGGGGGGCAGCTATTAACCATTCCTTTCTCTCATACTCCAGATCAGGTGTTTTATGGCTACACTTGTTATGGGGATGAAGATCACGATCAACATTTGTTTTATGAAGGGCACCATGGGGAGGCAAGGGGAAGAGGTGTGAACATTGGGAGGGCCTCATGAATTGTAGTTACGCCACTGCTTCAGATGCTGCCAATAACCCCCCCATCAGTCCGCTGCAGGGACAGGTTTCATGTTTTCCTATTCTCAGCATTTGCCACATACCTCATCTATGTACACTGGTTCAGGCTCCGGCTCTATGGTCTCCACCTGCACCTCATCACTAAACTGCACCGTCTTCTTCTCAGTCTTCACTGGAAATAAACATCAGCACATTAATAAAACCGTATCGTGAAGCAAACAAAAGATGATTGAGCACCACAGTAACAGTAATAATAATGCTGTCACTAGTACTTATCATAACCATAAATAATTTAAACAGGAACTGTAGTGTAAATAACATAATGAACCAAATTGCTTATTTTACAATATTAACCACTTGCCCTCCCCTAGGACGAGTATCTATGTCCCTGCAGATTGCCACAACTCTGAGCAGGGATGCAACTACTATGTCCCTCCCCACCGCACATTTCCGCGCTCATTATCGCCGATCGTTAGCCGCTAGAACAGTTCCCATGTGAAGGAACGCCGCCGTTTTATATTTTAAATTAACTCCTGACCTCCTACACTCCCCAATAGTTACCAAATACTTGCCATAGTTAGCAAGTACACTCTAAAATAGTTACCAAACGCCCCCAAAAAATTACAAATAAAAAAATAAAAATACATAAATAGTTACCTTAGGGACTGAACTTTTTTTTAATATGTATGTAAAGAGGGTATATTACCATTACTTTATAAATTATGGGCTTGTAATTAGGGATAGAAGCAAAACTGAAAAAAATGCACCTTTATTTCCAAATAAAATATTGGCGCCATACATTGTACTAGGGACATATTTTTTTACCACGGGGAAGGGGGGGGGGGGGGGGGAGAGCTACATAGCAGTATACAATATACAGCTCTAGAAAGTGTTTCTGATGCTGAAACCAAGAAAATTACTGTAAGGCCCCTATTCAGTACATGCAAATCGCAGCCATTTTCCGCTCACATGTGGGGGGAGAAAATGATGCATGCTGCAGATTTTAACGGAACGCATCAAAATTCTCAGACACAAACTCACAACAGCATGGGTGCCGTGACAGTTTCAGAATGACGCAGCACTCCAGTGGAAATGCAGTCTCAAAGTCGGTATCCTGAATGTACTACCGTATCTACTCATATACAAGTCGATCTCGTGTATAAGTTGACCACAATATTTGACCCTCTTAAAGGGAAGGTCCAAGCAAAATAAAAAAATGAGTTTCACTTACTTAGGGCTTCTACCAGCCCCATGCAGCCATCCTGTGCCCTCGTAGTCACTCACTGCTGCTCCAGTCCCCCACTGGCAGCTTGCCGACCTCGGAGGTCGGCGGGACACATTGCGTACATATTTACACATTCCCGCTAGTGCAAAACATTAACACATACATTTTTACGCACTCCTGGTTCAATGCGTAAAAATGTACGCATTGAATCAGTAATGCGTAAAAATGTATGTGTTAATGTTCCTGCACTAGCGGGAATGCGTAAAAATGTACGCAATGCGTCCCGCCGACCTCCGAGGTCGGCAAGCTGCCAGCGGGGGACTGGAGCAGCAGTGAGTGACTATGAGGGCACAGGATGGCTGCATGGGGCTGGTAGAAGCCCCAGGTAAGTGAAACTAATTTTTTTATTTTGCTTGGACCTTCCCTTTAAGCTGGAATTTTTTTATTGACTCAAGTATAAGTCTACCCAGCAAAGCTAATCGCTGTACTTTGGGACTAGGACTAACTAAGAGCTGCACTTGTGGGCCAGGAGGGGTCAATGATTGCACTGCATACAGTATTGCAGCCATTAACCCCTCCTGTCCTTTAAGTACAGCTAATATCTCCTCCAGGCCCAAGTGCAGCAGTTATTCACTCCTGCAGCCCAGTATTTCCCCCCTGCCCCTTTCCTTGTTAATGGTTGTGGCCAAGACTTTCAGACCTGCACTTTCTGGGCATTTCCTTAATCAAGAAAGTGTAAATTGCTGTAAATGGGAATGTCACTATTAGTACACAGTACATCAGTACTTCCCATGACTCATGTACAAGTCGATCCCTATACTTTGATTAAAGGGAACCTAAACAGAATGATATGGATGTTTCCTGTTAATCAATACCAGTTGCCTGGCAGCCCTGCTGATCTCTTTAGCTGCAATAGTGGCTGAATCACACACCTGAACCAAGCATGCAGCTAATCCAGTCTGACTTCAGTCAGAGCACCTGATCTGCATGCATGTTCAGGGGCTGTAGCTGAAAGTATTAGAGACATAGGATCAGCAGGAGAGTCAGGCAACTGGTATTATTACTGGTTTAGGTTCCCTTTAAGTGAGTCAGACCTACGTTTCTAGACTTATACTCGAGTATATACAGTACATTATCCTATAAGTCACTACAGTGCAGTTTTAACTTGAGGATGAAGTTCATCAATTGATCATCAAATAGTCTATATGGCGGATTATGTGGTGAAACTCCTCCCACATAGTGAGGTCATGACCATGGTCCTGACATTTTGCTCTCTGTGAACCTCGTTGCATTGTGGGAAATAACATCTTTTTCCAACTGTCAAGCAAGAAGCATCTCTCCCTGTGCATAGAACTCTCGGTAGGAACATTCCGTACAGATCACCTGGCAGAACTAAAGATGTCACCACCAGTGATACATCTCAGAACATAAATCAGGGAGAGGAAATATTTTACAATGGCCAAACACTGACTAAATAATCTATAAATGAAGATTGTAAAAAAAAATAAGCAATTTTATTCATTGTGTTATTTTCACTGCAGTTCCTCTTTAAGGGGGAGGATCCTATTATATATATTTTCAGTTACAAGTGCTCAGTTGCCTTTAAGAGTCCACAGGAGACAGGGACAGAGGTGGAAGGGATAGATGTGGATGCTTCTATATTGTGCTGCATAACATGTCTGTGCTTTGTAAAGACAGGAAGTAAACAAACAGATACGCACGAATAGCGCATAATGAGGTCTGGAATAAACGAGACATTACTTACTCATCTCCGGCTCCGCCGTGAGGTCTGCTGTGACAAAATTGGATGGAAATAATCCAATCCCTTCATTAGTCTCCCCCTTCCACCAGTTGGGGTCACTGGAATAGAATGGAACAATGTCAACAAGGGGATCTGGCTGCTGGCGAGATGTCCTGTTACTAGGCAGGCGGACACAACATTCCTGCTGTCTGCAGATCTCCACATTTCTGTGTCTCACTATATTGCACGGCATACCAGAAGTCTCCTAACCTCTGCATTAAGGGGCTGGCAGATCTCCAATGGTCGCCACAGGGGTTAAAACAGCAAATCTCAAGAGCAAGTTTATCAGACAATTCATGATTCAGGGCCCGTTCACACTAAGGCCGTTTTCCGCCTTTTTTCAAGCGCAGGAGATTTTTTAAATCGCCCACAAAACACTTGTGCAATGATTCTCTGTGAGAGAGTTCACAGCTAAGCGGATTTTTTTTCCGATCCACTCAGCAAAGCGGTGCCTGGACCATTTTTAAGGTGTTTTTGCCTCAATGGAAGGTATAAGAAAAACGTAAACTCTCACAAAATCGCTTTGTGCAGAGATTGCGTTCACGGTTTTAAGAATAAATACATCTATTCTTTTCCGGGTCAAAGAGTTAACTTCCTGACTTGCGTCAGGGAGTAAATTACAAAATCGCTCTGAAAAAGTGCTTAGAAAAGCGCTTTTTACAAAAACGCAGAAGGCAATGGAGCGCTGGGAGGGGAAAAAAAAAACTGCGCACAAAAACGCAAAACGTTTGCATTTTAGTATTTAGGTATGAATGGGGCCTCACAAAGCTTTCACCTGTTTTCACCTCATCTATGTTACTTTTGTAGGCTCCCAAAGATCAAAAATATAATTAAATTAAGGTAATTAAAGTAATATTGTAATGATGTTAATCAAAAACAACTTACAATACTTTGAGTGATTATTTTGCTTGTAAATGTGCTGAAAGGTAATTTTTATCAATTAGGTGATAAATAAGTCATTTATGAGAAGTTTTGTGAATAGATCCCAATCTACTATTAGGTGGCAAAAGATCTCATTTGCGGTACCTACAATACAATTCCTGGGGGTAAAGTCCCCAGGAGTCACATACACCGGATTCAATGGTCTTCAGCTATTTACACACAGGAAACAAATGTTGCCTAAAACTTTCTTTTTTGAATGTATTTGGTAGCCATGTAACCCACTCCGCGTACAGATGAGCTGCTGGAGCTGTCTTACATACATGGAGGGAGCAGGAAAAGCAGAGGAGTCCTGCCAGAACTATAATAGCAGCTGGTGAGGAGGGCCAGGGCTTCCATTGGGGCAAATAGACAATGGCCCAGGCCAGGGCCCCGTGCTTCTTAGGAGCCCCCAAGACGTTGTAGAGGCCCCTTCCACACCCCAATATTATGGCTGCACTCATTTTACCGGGGTATTATGGGCACACTCGTCATACCCAGGGTATTATGGCCGCACTCATTATCTTGGGGGTATAATGGCTGCACTTGTTATACTGGGGGTATTATGGCCGCTCTCGTTCTACCAGGGGTATTATGGCTGCACTTGTTATCCTGGGGGTATTATGGCTGCACTTGTTATACTGTGGGTATTATGGCCGCACACATTATACTGGGGGTATTATGGCCGCACACATTATACTGGGGGTATTATGGCTGCACTTGTTATCCTGGGGGTATTATGGCTGCACTTGTTATCCTGGGGGTATTATGGCCGCACTTGTTATCCTGGGGGTATTATGGATGCACTTGTTATCCTGGGGGTATTATGGCCGCAATAGTTATCCTGGGGGTAATATGGCCGCACTCATCATACTGGGAGTATTAAGGCCGCACTCGTTCTACTGGAGGTATTACGGCTGCACTTGTTATACTGGGGGTATTACGGTCGCACTTGTTATACAGGGGGTATTATGGCCGCACTCGTTATACTGGGGGTATTATGGATGCACACGTTATACTGGGGGTGTAATGGACGCACTCGTTATACTGGGGGTATTATGGCCGCACTTGTTATACTGGGGGTATTATGGTCGCACTCGTTATACTGGGGGTATTATGGCCGCACTCGTTATACTGGGGGTATTATGGCCGCACTCGTTATACTGGGGGTATTATGGCCGCACTCGTTATACTGGGGGTATTATGGCCGCACTCGTTATACTGGGGGTATTATGGCCGCACTCGTTATACTGGGGGCACCATGGCTGCACTTGTTATACTGGGGGTATTATGGTCGCACTTGTTATACTGGGGGTATTATGGATGCACTCTTTATACTGGGGGTATTATGGTTGCACTTGTTATACTGGGGGTATTAAGGCCGAACTTGTTATACTGGGGGTATTATGGCCGCACTCGTTCTACTGGAGGTATTATGGCTGCACTTGTTATACTGGGGGTATTATGGTCGCACTTGTTATACTGGGGGTATTATGGCCGCACTTGTTATACTGGGGGTATTATGGCCGCACACATTATACTGGGGGTATTAAGGCCGAACCTGTTATACTAGGGGTATTATGGCCGCACTCATCATACTGGGGGTATTAAGGCCGAACCTGTTATACTAGGGGTATTATGGCCGCACTCGTTCTACTGGAGGTATTATGGCTGCACTTGTTATACTGGGGGTATTATGGCCGCACTTGTTATACTGGGGGTATTATGGCCGCACTCATCATACTGGGGGTATTAAGGCCGAACCTGTTATACTAGGGGTATTATGGCCGCACTCATCATACTGGGGGTATTAAGGCAGAACCTGTTATACTAGGGGTATTATGGCCGCACTCGTTCTACTGGAGGTATTATGGCTGCACTTGTTATACTGGGGGTATTATGGCCGCACTCGTTATACTGGGGGTATTATGGTCGCACTTGTTATACTGGGGGTATTATGGCAGCACTCGTTATACTGGGGGTATTATGGCCGCACTTGTTATACTGGGGGTATTATGGCCGCACTCGTTATACTGGGGGCACCATGGCTGCACTTGTTATACTGGGGGTATTATGGCCACACTCGTTATACTGGGGGCACCATGGCTGCACTTGTTATACTGGGGGTATTATGGCCGCACTTGTTATACTGGGGGTATTATGGCCGCACTTGTTATACTGGGGGTATTATGGCCCACTTGTTACACTGGGGGGTATTATGGCCGCACTCGTTATACTGGGGGCACCATGGCTGCACTTGTTATACTGGGGGTATTATGGTCGCACTTGTTATACTGGGGGTATTATGGCCGCACTCGTTATACTGGGGGTGTTATGGACGCACTCGTTATACTGGAGGTATTATGGCCGCACTCGTTCTACTGGAGGTATTATGGCTGCACTTGTTATACTGGGGGTATTATGGCCGCACTTGTTATACTGGGGGTATTATGGCCCACTTGTTATACTGGGGGGTATTATGGCCGCACTCGTTATACTGGGGGCATCATGGCTGCACTTGTTATACTGGGGGTATTATGGTCGCACTTGTTATACTGGGGGTATTATGGCCGCACTTGTTATACTGGGGGTATTATGGCCCACTTGTTATACTGGGGGGTATTATGGCCCACTTGTTATACTGGGGGGTATTATGGCTGCACTCGTTATACTGGGGGCACCATGGCTGCACTTGTTATACTGGGGGTATTATGGCCGCACTTGTTATACTGGGGGTATTATGGCCGCACTTGTTATACTGGGGGTATTATGGCCGCACTCGTTCTACTGGAGGTATTATGGCTGCACTTGTTATACTGGGGGTATTATGGTCGCACTTGTTATACTGGGGGTATTATGGCCGCACTCGTTATACTGGGGGTATTATGGTCGCACTTGTTATACTGGGGGTATTATGGCCGCACTCGTTATACTGGGGGCACCATGGCCGCACTCGTTCTACTGGAGGTATTATGGCTGCACTTGTTATACTGGGGGTATTATGGCCGCACTCGTTATACTGGGGGTATTATGGCCGCACTTGTTATACTGGGGGGTATTATGGCCGCACTTGTTATACTGGGGGTATTATGGCCGCACTTGTTATACTGGGGGGTATTATGGCTGCACTCGTTATACTGGGGGCACCATGGCTGCACTTGTTATACTGGGGGTATTATGGCCGCACTTGTTATACTGGGGGTATTATGGCCGCACTTGTTATACTGGGGGGTATTATGGCCGCACTCGTTATACGGGGGGTATTATGGCCGCACTTGTTATACTGGGGGTATTATGGTCGCACTTGTTATACTGGGGGTATTATGGTCGCACTTGTTATACTGGGGGTATTATGGTCGCACTCGTTATACTGGGGGGTATTATGGACGCACTCGTTATACTGAGGGTATTATGGTCGCACTTGTTATACTGGGGGTATTATGGTCGCACTCGTTATACTGGGGGGTATTATGGCCGCACTCGTTATACTGGGGGTATTATGGCTGCACTTGTTATACTGGGGGTATTATGGCCGCACTTGTTATACTGGGGGTATTATGGCCGCACTCATCATACTGGGGGTATTAAGGCCGAACCTGTTATACTAGGGGTATTATGGCCGCACTCATCATACTGGGGGTATTAAGGCAGAACCTGTTATACTAGGGGTATTATGGCCGCACTCGTTCTACTGGAGGTATTATGGCTGCACTTGTTATACTGGGGGTATTATGGCCGCACTCGTTATACTGGGGGTATTATGGTCGCACTTGTTATACTGGGGGTATTATGGCAGCACTCGTTATACTGGGGGTATTATGGCCGCACTTGTTATACTGGGGGTATTATGGCCGCACTCGTTATACTGGGGGCACCATGGCTGCACTTGTTATACTGGGGGTATTATGGCCACACTCGTTATACTGGGGGCACCATGGCTGCACTTGTTATACTGGGGGTATTATGGCCGCACTTGTTATACTGGGGGTATTATGGCCGCACTTGTTATACTGGGGGTATTATGGCCCACTTGTTACACTGGGGGGTATTATGGCCGCACTCGTTATACTGGGGGCACCATGGCTGCACTTGTTATACTGGGGGTATTATGGTCGCACTTGTTATACTGGGGGTATTATGGCCGCACTCGTTATACTGGGGGTGTTATGGACGCACTCGTTATACTGGAGGTATTATGGCCGCACTCGTTCTACTGGAGGTATTATGGCTGCACTTGTTATACTGGGGGTATTATGGCCGCACTTGTTATACTGGGGGTATTATGGCCCACTTGTTATACTGGGGGGTATTATGGCCGCACTCGTTATACTGGGGGCATCATGGCTGCACTTGTTATACTGGGGGTATTATGGTCGCACTTGTTATACTGGGGGTATTATGGCCGCACTTGTTATACTGGGGGTATTATGGCCCACTTGTTATACTGGGGGGTATTATGGCCCACTTGTTATACTGGGGGGTATTATGGCTGCACTCGTTATACTGGGGGCACCATGGCTGCACTTGTTATACTGGGGGTATTATGGCCGCACTTGTTATACTGGGGGTATTATGGCCGCACTTGTTATACTGGGGGTATTATGGCCGCACTCGTTCTACTGGAGGTATTATGGCTGCACTTGTTATACTGGGGGTATTATGGTCGCACTTGTTATACTGGGGGTATTATGGCCGCACTCGTTATACTGGGGGTATTATGGTCGCACTTGTTATACTGGGGGTATTATGGCCGCACTCGTTATACTGGGGGCACCATGGCCGCACTCGTTCTACTGGAGGTATTATGGCTGCACTTGTTATACTGGGGGTATTATGGCCGCACTCGTTATACTGGGGGTATTATGGCCGCACTTGTTATACTGGGGGGTATTATGGCCGCACTTGTTATACTGGGGGTATTATGGCCGCACTTGTTATACTGGGGGGTATTATGGCTGCACTCGTTATACTGGGGGCACCATGGCTGCACTTGTTATACTGGGGGTATTATGGCCGCACTTGTTATACTGGGGGTATTATGGCCGCACTTGTTATACTGGGGGGTATTATGGCCGCACTCGTTATACGGGGGGTATTATGGCCGCACTTGTTATACTGGGGGTATTATGGTCGCACTTGTTATACTGGGGGTATTATGGTCGCACTTGTTATACTGGGGGTATTATGGTCGCACTCGTTATACTGGGGGGTATTATGGACGCACTCGTTATACTGAGGGTATTATGGTCGCACTTGTTATACTGGGGGTATTATGGTCGCACTCGTTATACTGGGGGGTATTATGGCCGCACTCGTTATACTGGGGGTATTATGGTCGCACTTGTTATACTGGGGGTATTATGGCCGCACTCGTTATACTGGGGGTATTATGGCCGCACTTGTTATACTGGGGGTATTATGGCCGCACTTGTTATACTGGGGGTATTATGGTCGCACTTGTTATACTGGGGGTATTATGGACGCACACATTATACTGGGGGTATTATAGACGCACTCGTTATACTGGGGGTATTATGGCCGCACTTGTTATACGGGGGGTATTATGGCCGCACTCGTTATACTGGGGGCACCATGGCTGCACTTGTTCTACTGGGGGCAACATCTTTTTAAGCGGTGCACTGACCTGTCATCCAGCACAGTAACAATCTCCCCAGCCTTAAACGTCAGCTCGTTGTCCTCAGCGGCTTCGAAGTCATAGATGGCTCGGACTTTCCTCCCCTCTGACTTGTGATTGGTCAGGAAGCTCGTGCTGGGATAGAGACTGGACACTGCGCCGGGCTGCTTCTGCTCTTTTAGCGACAGTTCAATGGCTGGAGCACAAGAATAAGCACACCGGTTTACAAACAATCTGAGCAGTTCACAGGCTACAAACACTGCATTAGACTTGGTCACTTGACAGAACTCAGTTATCACATACTGGACTGTCTGAAGAAGGAACAGCACTAGTCTAGTTTAGGGGACCCAGCAAGAAACCTCATAGAGAACCATTCTCCAATCACAGCACCCTCTACGGCATGAAACGTTGTGATTGGACAAATAGTGTGGCGTAGTTTACTACAACCTAGCAGTTTAAGGAGGTTGGTGTCCACCCAATCCCATTAGCGGAATGTCCCTATTAGGCTTCCTGCTGGGGCCTCTAAACTAGACTAGCCAATTATTTTCTTTCTATATAAAAGACTGTGGAAAACCTAAAGGATCCTTGCACTGCATGTTTTCAAACATTCATAGAGCTGCCAATCAGAAGCATTAGCAGAGAGGTCACTCCTGGTTATTGGTCAGAACCTGCCTATTGGTTACAGGCAGCATAGATAATGAGGAGGAGGTGGGGCAAAATGCAATAGGGCTGATAATATACAATCACAAAAGCAGTGTTACAAATAGACTGTCTTAAACAACACCTGTAGCAAGAGGCATACAGTATGGAGGCTGCCATATTTCTTTCCTTGTAAACAATTCCAGTTGCCTGGCTGTCTAACTGATCCTCTGCCTCTAATACTTTTAGCCATAGACCCTGAAAAAGTATATGTAGATCAGCAAAACACTGCAGCACAAGTAATCCTATGGGATTGCTTACACTGCGGCACAGTTGCGATTTCCAATGATCACAATCACACTACATCATATATGTCAAAATCTGGCCCGTGGGCCAAATATGGCCCTCCGAGCCATCAGATTTGGCCCTCAGGTGGTTTCCCCACTGTGCATTATGTTTGGCCCTCTTAGGACCACCAGAGAAGCTATATTGGAGGGTAAGCCCTAGATCACCAGGGGAGCCGTATGGGGAGAGGGAAAGCACTAGATACCAGGGAAATGTATAGGAAAGGGAGGAGGGGCCACTAGACTCCAAGGAACTGTATTGGGGAAGGAGGGGTCTACTAGACACCAAGGAATTGTGTAGGGAAGGGAGAACCACTTAACACCAGGGAACCATATAGATGAGGGAGAAGGGTCACTAGACACCAGGGAACCATATAGATGAGGGAGAAGGGCCACTAGACACCAGGTAAGCATATAGGGAAAGGAGAAGGACACCAGGGAACTGTATAGGGGATAGAGGGGGTTATTCGACACCAGGGAACTTTATAAGGGAGTGAGGTGGCCACTAGACATTGAGGTTGGCCCGTGACTTGGTCCCAGAGCTCAATTTCGGCCCACTTTATATTTGAGTTTGACACCCCTGCACTACATGCAGCATTTTCCCGCCGATTGCTATGTAATTCTCAATCATTGGGATAAGAATGTCAAAACGCACAGCAAAATTGTGAAAAATAGCATTGCAAAATCATTTGTGGGTGAGAACTGGGACAATGAGATCAGCAGGCCACTGATATTGTTTAAAGGAACTCTGAGCACCTCTCATGGGCATGCCTTTAAGACTCCGACCAGTACTGCAAAGTACTGAAAGATGCATACCTTTCTGTAGCTTGTGCTCTCCTCTTTCATTTGATACATGAATTGCCGTTCTAAACCAAATAGTTTTCGTTCGATTTCAATTTAAAAATCGCAGCTGCCATCTTGGCTATGTTATAACTTCCGGGGTCACCCCTGTCTTTTCTGTTAGAGAAGTGCATCACTGACTGGAGCAGGAAGAGGAAGTGACACGCATGGCCATTGCAAGAGGCTCCTCCAGAGGGGTCATAGCACGACTTTGTTGGAAGTCGACTGGCTTAAAGGCATGCCCATGAGAGGTGCTCAGAGTCCCTTTAAAGTGAACCAGAGACTAAGCACCCTCGTGTATTTTACCATATATATATCACTGGGAACATTATAGAAAACACCTACCCTGCTCTCTGTTTCATTTTTAACTGTTCAGCTTGCTTCTAATCAGCCCTGATAAAATCCCCGACTGAGCATTCAGTCTGGCTTTGCTATAATGACTCAGCTATAATGATTCCTGAGCAGAGCCACAAGGGGGCAGGCTTGGGCTTGAAAAGACACCAGAGAAAATAGACTCAGCTATAAAAATTCCTGAGCAAAGCCAGACTGAATGCTCAGTCGGGGATTTTATCATGGCTGATAAGAAGCAATCTGAACAATTAAAAATGAAACAGAGAGCAGGGTAGGCGTTTTCTCTAACGTTCCCACTGATATATATGGTAAAATACATGAGGGTGCTTCGTCTCTGGTTCACTTTAAAAGGAAATAAATATAAAATATCCCTCTCAATTCCAGTGTCCTTGAAATGTATAGTGAGAACATCCATTTTCTGCACTAAACCATTTCAAGGAATTTAGGCAATCAATGCTTCCCAGGCACAGGTGACAATGGAATGCAGCCTCCATGCTTCTGCCCATCAGGCACGGCTGACAGGAAATGGCTGATTATTGATCCCTTACCTTTAGCGAGATCTTCTTCCTCTTTCTTGGTTGCCACTGTTCCTGGATCCTTTGTGACGAGAGCGGGGCTGGCTTTAGCCTGTTCTGCTGCCTGGAACCAGATAGTGTAAACCAGTTAACTCTTCCCCACTTACAGGACAGTCACAGTGACTCTCACTACAAAAGCAAAAGTGAGTTTATTTCCCTAAACAGACTCTCTAGGAAAGACAAGTTTGACAAAGAATAAGAAAAAAAGTTTTCTAGACAGTAAAAAAACTAGAGCAAGAGACATTTTATCCACCAACATCATTCCTTAAAGGCATCAAGCAAATTGTGCCTCCCCATGATATACTTACCCGGGGCTTCCTCCAGCCCCTTGCAGCTGACATGTCCTATGCCGACACCTCCATTCGCAGTCGCCAGCCCGGACCCTACCGGTGTAGAGGCCGACCTCGAGGTCGTCCTTACTGCGCCAGCGTGAAGCACTGCTGTCAATCAAGCCCACGTTGTCCGCAGTGTACTGCGCAGGTGCAGGACTACTGTGCCTGCACAGTACGCCGCGGACAACATGGACTTGATTGACAGTGGCGCTCATGTAGGCACAGCAGAGGAGGTCAGCCTCTGCACCGGCAGGGACCCCGGGCCAGCGGCAGCGAGTGGAGCTGTCAGCAGCAAGGAGCTGGAGGAAACCCCAGGTAAGTATCATGGGGAGGCACGATTTGCTTGATGCTTTCTTTAAAGTAGATCCACATGTTTAAGAGCGGACCTGAACTCAAAACTTCCTCTCTGTTCTAAAATAACCTTTAAAGAAAAACATTTGTTACAGCTGATAGAAATCCACCAATAAATCTGCAGTGTGTCTACTTCCTGTTTTCATGGAAGCAGACATAAGGTTAACATCCTGTGTTTACAAATTAGCAGCTCTGCCAAGGCAGCCAGCTGACACAGCTGAGAGATCAAATTGCAGTTGTGATTAGTCACAGATGGGAGGGAATTAGACAGGCCAAATTCTTGAAATACATACAGAGTGCATTTCTCTAGGCTTCCCTTCTGTGCAAGAGTTCAGGTACACTTTAAATGACCCTTCAAGCGTGAAAAAAAGTGAATTAAGCATGTGGTGGTGACCAACCTCCAACTGCTCGCTGTCTGCGCAGCCCCTCCCAGTCCTTTAGTATTCTTGCCTGGCTCCTTCAGTTGAATAACCTGTAGGAAGAGCCTGCGGCTGCGCACCAGTGCTTCTGAACTGCGCATGCCCAAGAAAACGAGCAGTGGTAGGAGGGTCAGGGGTAAGCGTAGTTGCGCCCCACTCTTTTTTGTAAATTTTATGCACACTTCAGGTGTGCTTTAAGCCTTAAAAATGCAGTGAATTAAATTAATTGGAAACAAGAGATCCGTGATCAGACGTCAGACAATTGATCATTTATGACTCAGAACAAAGAACAGAAGTTCCCTCAAAAAACCGCACCACTCAAATAATCAATGTATACAAATTCAACTTTATTCAACTTTTTGAATAAAGTTGAATTTGTATACATTGATTATTTGAGTGGTGCGGTTTTTTGAGGGAACTTCTGTTCTTTGTTCTGAGTCATATTTGATTTAGTTCCTTTCTGCACACTCTTAGATTACCTATTTGGGTGTTTGGTTGATGGTGCTTGCCCAATTTGTGATATATACTAGACAATTGATCATTGAGAAACAACCCAATGGTATGATGGTGACCAACGACTAAAGATGTGTATACATGCACAATTTCTGTCAGCCACAAGGATTGGGACTCAATCTTTCAGATGACATCTCAGGCCAAGTTCAATGCAGACAAATCGCTAGCCTGTAGGCTGGCGATGGATTCTGTCACTATGACAGGAGGAGAAGTGGAAGACCGCACAGTGCACAACGGAACAGAAGATCCCAGATCTAGCCTTCTTGTAGACATGGGGGTGGACCAGGGGGCGCTGTACACACAATAGCACCGTCTATAGTGCTTCACTTTTCGGCTCTGTCCAGGCAGGCGTGGTTTTTTTGTAAGATCAATGCCACATGGATGCATTCGCAGCTTCTCTGTGTGAACTTTAAATGAATATTCTCAGTCTAGTTCTCTAAAGTTTTTACAGTATTGGGAACCACCATGTCATTGCAGGATGCATAGAATCGTTGCTTAAAGGGAACCCGAGCTGGGAGGGATATGGAAGCTGCCATCTTTATTTCCTATTAAACAATACCAGTTATCTGGAAGTCCTACTGATCTTTCTGGTCAGTTCTGTCTGAATCACACCCATGAAACAAGCATGCAGCTAATCTAGTCAGACTTCAGTCAGAAACACCTGATCTGCTGCATGCTTGTTCAGGGTCTATTGCTTACAGTATTGGAGACAGGGAATCGGCAGGACAGTCAGGCAATGGGCTTGGTTTAAAAGGAAATAAATATGTCAGCTTCCATATGTCCCTCACCTCATGTTCCCTTTAACACATCTCTTGAAGAGGTCAGTCGTATGCAATGGAATTGGTCTAGCGTGTGTACTTCATTTTTTACTCTTCTCTCAGTGCATATCACTGTTTAAGCACTTACTAACATTATTCTCAAGAAAACAGATCACGGCATAAGCCGTCCCTTGCTCTCCATCCTGCAGTGCATTCTGGGAATGGGTGTGGTGGTGTTGTCACTCAGAATCAGAATTAATTTTAATTGGCCAAATAAGTTCACACTTAAATGGGATTTGATTTGGCAGTCACTTAACCTCCCTGGCGGTAAGCCCGTGCTGAGCACGGGCTATGCCGCGCAGGGGGATTTCTCAGGCCCTGCTGGGCCGATTTTGATAATTTCTTTTTTGCAGCACGCAGCTAGCACTTTGCTAGCTGCGTGTGCCCTCTGATCGCCGCCGCTCTGCACCGATTGCGAGGCGCTCGCTGCGCCGTGAGGCTCCCCCCCCCCCTAGACCCCGTGCGCTGCCTGGCCAATCAGTGCCAGGCAGCGCTGAGGGGTAGATCGGGTCTCCCAATGACGTCGATGACGTCATGCCGCCCGTCGCCATGGCGACGGGGGAAGCCCTCCAGGAGATCCCGTTCTTTGAACGGGATCTCCTGATCTCCGATCGCCTCCGGCGATCGGAGGGGCTGGGGGGATGCCGCTGAGCATCCCCCCAGCCCCTTTGCTGCCCCCTGGCGGATTTTTTATAAACCGCCAGGAGGGTTAACAGACATAAACAAAACAATACAAGGACATACAGTGTAGATAATACAAGTCATGGACACTATGTAAGTTATAGTGGTGGTAAGGAGGGTGAGAAGTGTTAATTTTCCGTTCTATGCTGTTACGCTTTCCTAGCAGCAATAGCATGGTTCCCGCCCGAGGAAAGAAGCTGTCCCTATGCCTGGAAGTTTTAGTTGCAACTGATCAGTATCTCACTCCAGAAGGCATAAGCTGGAAGATGGAGTGGGCAGGGTGAGAGGGGTCAGAGGCAATCATGGTTGCTCTCTTTCTGCACCCTCACCACCTATAGTGACATGGTCTGCTAAGGGGGTGGCAATCAGACAGCTAGCCTCATAGAGAGTGTGAGAGGAACGCTTGACAGCTTTCTCTGTGGGGGTGCCATGACTAATCGGAGATCAGTCTGACTTCCAGGTAAACTAGGGCAGCCAAATTTCAGATCACTGAAATATACAGAACAAAGAAGCACATGGTGATTTTATCCAGTTATAGCGTTTTGCCTTATTAATTAGGTCCAACTGAATATGCTTGCTGGCTCTGCCCCTTACCTGGGATCCAATAGCAGGGAAGGTGACGCCTTGCTCCTTGAGGTTCTTGATCATTGCAGATATTAGACTAAGTTGTGGGTCATTCTTGAACTCATCAGCCCATTCCACCATTAGTGCTTTTAACTTCTCACAGACTTTGGGATGCCCCTGCAGAAAACAACAATAATGCAATAAACTCTTTAGCTTCTTAAAGTGGCTTTGAACCGACGTTTATTATTGTAATAAACTCATTCTTCAAGTTACACCGGTGTTAAAATATGTTGTTTTTCTAGATTACCACAAGGTGGTGCTGGTTGCTCACAAGTTGACAGTTTTAATATTTGCCTGGCCTCTGAAGATTTGTAACAGTATTACCAGATTTCTTGGTGCAGAGGAAAAGAAAGAGGGCGGGGCCAAAGCAGATGACAACAAGACATTGCGACATAGAAATATTACTGACTTTTGTGTAAGTCATTATCTGTGCGCTCATTGGAAATTAAATAAATTGACTTCAGTTCCACTTGTTGACTTCGGTAGTGCGTACAAGGCTGCCTATTTGTACAGTACCAGGCTGCCCATTTGTACAGTACCAGGCTGCCTATTTGTACAGTACCAGGCTGCCTATTTGTACAGTACCAGGCTGCCCATTTGTACAGTACCTGGCTGCTTATTTGTACAGTACCAGGCTGCCTATTTGTACAGTACCAGGCTGCCTATTTGTACAGTACCTGGCTGCCTATTTGTACAGTACCTGGCTGCCTATTTGTACAGTACCTGGCTGCCTATTTGTACAGTACCAGGCTGCCTATTTGTACAGTACCAGGCAGCCTATTTGTACAGTACCAGGCTGCTTATTTGTACAGTACCTGGCTGCTTATTTGTACAGTACCAGGCAGCCTATTTGTACAGTACCAGGCTGCCTATTTGTACAGTACCTGGCTGCTTATTTGTACAGTACCAGGCTGCCTATTTGTACAGTACCAGGCTGCCTATTTGTACAGTACCAGGCTGCCTATTTGTACAGTACCTGGCTGCCTATTTGTACAGTACCTGGCTGCCTATTTGTACAGTACCAGGCTGCCTATTTGTACAGTACCAGGCTGCCTATTTGTACAGTACCTGGCTGCCTATTTGTACAGTACCTGGCTGCCTATTTGTACAGTACCAGGCTGCTTATTTGTACAGTAGCAGGCTGCTTATTTGTACAGTACCAGGCTGCCTATTTGTACAGTACCAGGCTGCTTATTTGTACAGTACCAGGCTGCTTATTTGTACAGTACCAGGCTGCTTACTTGTACAGTACCAGGCTGCTTACTTGTACAGTACCAGGCTGCTTATTTGTACAGTACCAGGCTGCTTATTTGTACAGTACCAGGCTGCTTATTTGTACAGTACCAGGCTGCTTACTTGTACAGTACCAGGCTGCTTACTTGTACAGTACCAGGCTGCCTATTTGTACAGTACCTATTTGTACAGTACCAGGCTGCCTATTTGTACAGTACCTATTTGTACAGTACCTATTTGTACAGTACCAGGCTGCCTATTTGTACAGTACCTATTTGTACAGTACCAGGCTGCCTATTTGTACAGTACCTATTTGTACAGTACCTATTTGTACAGTACCAGGCTGCCTATTTGTACAGTACCTATTTGTACAGTACCAGGCTGTCTATTTGTACAGTACCAGGCTGCCTATTTGTACAGTACCTATTTGTACAGTACCAGGCTGCCTATTTGTACAGTACCAGGCTGCCTATTTGTACAGTACCAGGCTGCCTATTTGTACAATACCAGGCTGCTTATTTGTACAGTACCAGGCTGCCTATTTGTACAGCACCAGGCTGCTTATTTGTACAGCACCAGGCTGCTTATTTGTACAGTACCAGGCTGCTTATTTGTACAGTACCAGGCTGCTTATTTGTACAGTACCAGGCTGCTTATTTGTACAGTACCAGGCTGCTTACTTGTACAGTTCCAGGCTGCTTATTTGTACAGTACCAGGCTGCCTATTTGTACAGTACCAGGCTGCCTATTTGTACAGTACCAGGCTGCCTATTTGTACAGTACCAGGCTGCCTATTTGTACAGTACCAGGCTGCCTATTTGTACAGTACCAGGCTGCCTATTTGTACAGTACCAGGCTGCCTATTTGTACAGTACCAGGCTGCCTATTTGTACAGTACCAGGCTGCCTATTTGTACAGTACCAGGCTGCTTATTTGTACAGTACCAGGCTGCCCATTTGTACAGTACCAGGCTGCCCATTTGTACAGTACCAGGCTGCCTATTTGTACAGTACCAGGCTGCTTACTTGTACAGTACCAGGCTGCTTATTTGTACAGTACCAGGCTGCTTACTTGTACAGTACCAGGCTGCTTATTTGTACAGTACCAGGCTGCTTACTTGTACAGTACCAGGCTGCTTACTTGTACAGTACCAGGCTGCCTACTTGTACAGTACCAGGCTGCCTACTTGTACAGTACCAGGCTGCTTATTTGTACAGTACCAGGCTGCCTATTTGTACAGTACCAGGCTGCTTATTTGTACAGTACCAGGCTGCTTATTTGTACAGTACCAGGCTGCCTATTTGTACAGTACTGTATGTCCAGCACCGGTGCCAATCTTATCTTACAAATGATATCATGCATTAATTCACTTGCAACCAGCCTGAAGAGAGCAGCAGACCATGGGTTTCACACTGACATATGACGCATGCTCCGCCCACCGTTTACTATATCCAGAGTCAGAGTAACATAGGGGCCAAAAACATTTTTACTATAACAGAAGTTTTATTATAACAGAGTTTACTATACCAGGTACTGCTCCCGTAGACTTCCAATATAGATTGTCCGGGACCTGGAGAGGCAGTTTACTATACCCAAAAGTTTACTATATCTGAGTTTATTAAAATAAATCAGTCTATACTGTAACTAAAAATTAAAAAGAAAAAAAAAATTAAGACGACTTTCCAGTAATAAATCTCCAGAATTTAGGGATGTAAATGGGTCAGGCAGGGAAAGTTGGCAAGGACACCTGCGGCTGCACGATTTAATCAGGCTGTGATTTCGGCCACTCTGATCCTCCAGGCCCAGCGTGAGGCCAGGCAGAGTGGGCGGGGCTCCCCACCAATCTCTATTCTACAGGGAGCTGACTGAGGAGAAGGGAAACCACATAATTAGGAACGCCATTATTCCTTCTCAGGCAACATCAACACGGCTCGCCTGTGGGGTTTTCTTAGCCCATTAAAGCCGCCGCAGGCTTCCTTTCATGTGCTAAATGCAATGAAATAAGCCAACCACTTCAGTAACATCAGAAAATCTACAAGAAAAAAAAAATCCTTTGACTATCCTGTCAATTCGCTTCAAATTATAATTTCATCCAGCTGAGAAGACATCTTCATTTGTGCGCTGAACAGTCCATCTCATCATGAAGTAGAGTTATATGGAATGTTAAAGCGGGATTGTCACCATAAAAAAAACAAATTTCAACAGAAACTGGTCTGAGTGTATTACGTGAAAAAGATGCTAATCCTACATTCAAAACTTTTTCTGCTGTTATGGTTTGGAGTTATCACATACCATACCTTAGGAGCACTGGCCCTTTAATTGCCATTGCCAACCAGTTGCATGCTGGGGGTCTTTTTATCTATAATATATTCCTCATCTTCCCTTTATTCCTCCCCCTCTTATGCCATAAGACAGTGCACTTCCTAGTATAGTCCGCAGTGGGAGTGTCTGCAGACTCTGGGAAGAGGGCGGGTAATGAATACACAATTAGCAAGAGGAGAAAAAAAAAAGTGAGGGAGGAAATGATGTTAGGAGGTCAAAGGTAACCAATATGGAAACTGTCTAGAATAGGATTCTCTGCTTTTCCTTTATAAAAATTCACAGGAATCATAATGTGGACAGTACAATACATCTGTTATGTAAGTAGAACTAGTATTTATCTACTTATATATGCGTGTTTTATTTTTAGGTTAGCATGGGTGTCACTTGTTCTTTAAAGCGTGCAGCACGGTCATTCAGAGTGTTAAAAGGAAACCAGAGATGATGAAATAAAGCAGCTTTTATAGTTACCTGGGGCTTCCTCTAGCCCCATGCCGGCCATGGGCTCCATTGCTGTTCTCCTGGGCCCCTCCGTTGTGTCCTCCGGTACATAGCTCAGTCATGGCCAGTCGTGGCTCACCACGTATGCGCAGCCGTGATGCTCTCCCACCGCCGGGACGGTTGCGCACCTGAGCAGCTAGTACTGCACAGGTGCAGAATGGCGTGAGCCACAAGAGCACGACGGGGGCGCATGCGCTGAACCACGCCTTCTGGGGGACACAGTATAGGAACGGAGAGGCCAAGGATAACAGTGATGGAGCCCGCGGCCGGCATGGGGCGGGAGGAAGCACGGTGGGATTTTCTCATTGTCATTTTCTCACACTCACTCATTCCCGTATGTGCAGAACAACTCCCTGCAGGTGCTTCCATGTTACAAAATCTGACAGCTGAAATAGTAGAAAAAGTGAACAGAGATGCTTTTTAAGAGGAATAACATTATGCTGTACATCTACCTCCAGACACAGAGCTAATGTATAACCCAAATCTACAAAGAATGGCTTCTGCTACCTCAGAAACACTGTGGATGTATATTTAGCAGCCGGCCCCCAGGAATACTGATGAGGTAAGTGCTACCTCCACAGACTCACAAGGTGTGTAGTCAATTCCAGGCTTCAGGTAATCAGCATGCCTTCAGAAACCAGACCCCTCGTTCCTGGCTGTCAGAACAGTGCTGACAAGCAGTTCCTGCAATATATTCTGCAATTCATTATGTAAACCTGCAGCAATCTCAGAGGGTTGAAGTCCTCCCTCCACCTAGCTGTTATAGATAGGATGTGCAATAATTCAACTGAATTCTGTGCTCCTGTTATTCCAAAACGTTCACCAGGTAAGATGGCCTTAAATTAACACTGTAGTGAAAGAAAGTGCCCACTTTGCGTACTTACCTGGGTGGAGGGTGGTTGGTTCTCCCCATCCTCCTTCACCGGCCAGTTCCAGCAATGTCCCCTCGCACCAAAACCATGGACAACAAGTGTCGATGGCTCATACATGCGCAGTACTACAGACTTCCTCTGGCTTTGGTGGAAAAAGCCCAGTCAGGTCTGTGCTTTTCGACCCAATTGGGCATTTTCCACAGAAGCCCGAGCAAGTCTGTGCTACTGCACAGACACATCGGTGGTCTCGGCGCTGGAACGGCCTGGAGGAGGAGGACGGGATGCCTCAGATGCGTCCCCCTCCTGAGGTACGAATCCAAATATGATTTTTAAAAACGGAAATCCCACCTTTTTTTTTTTTTTTATAAACACACACACACACACACACACACACACACACACACACACACACACACACACACACACACACACACACACACACACACACACACACACACACACACACACACACACACACACACACACACACACACACACACACACACACACACACACACGTGTTCAACTTGATGGCAAATGGCAAACCTTATTTTAGCTGCATTTAAAATGAAGCCATCCCACAGCGCTTCCAGCAGAATTTGGTAGATAATGTGATCATACTGGCAGGGTTTGCTCCCAGCTGACAGATGTCTTCAGGTGTTGAAAATGAGCAGCTGCTGCTCCTGCACTGTGCAGCCAGTTTCTCACATCACCAGGTGGGAGTTTCTGTAAAGTGCTCACGCCACACAAAGGGCTTGATTCATCAAGCTGCACTGCTCAAGCAGCGCAGCTTAATTAGGGCAGTGCAAGCTATGCTGCGGTAGTGCAGCCTAGCGTGTGCTGTTAACTTGCGCACGCTCCTAGTAACTAACGGCTGCTCCACTCATCCTGCCCTGAGCTCTGTTGGGTCCAGAGGCTTTCTAGGACACGATCCCCGCAGTTTGATTGGCCCAATTGGCTGTCTGTCAAGTGACAGACAGCCGATTGGGCCAATCAAAGTGTCTGGATCACGTACATCAAAGTCACTGGATCCGCCACGGTTGCAAAGTGCTATTTGAGTTTACAGACAGTTAAATGCTTTGCTGGCTGTAGATTGAAAAGTAAAGAGAACTTTTAAGAACATTAAATTACTGAAAGACTAGCTCTAACTGCTTTCACTTTCTGTAAAGCAAGGCAGCAACGTTAGCCAGAATGGGATGAGAAACCTTAACAGCAGATAGAAAAATAATGGACATCAGCACACGTACCTTATTTAACACGCTGCTAACTTCACTTGCAAAGTCCCTGGAGCATACTTCTAAATGAAAGATCTTTCCGCAGTTTGATACACAGGCACCCAGCAGCTGCAATGGGAATAGAAAGGTGGGATAAACTCGCAGAAAACAGCAGAAGGCTAAACATGCTGAAAGTATTGCTTCATTTTACAGAAATGTGTGCAGCTTGCTCTTCCATTCAAGTAAAACTGAAAATGCTCTGCACACCAACACAGTTCAAAAACTGCCTCTGCAATGCAACCTAAGGGCTCATTCACACTATGTGCTGCGCTGTCAGTTCTGACGCAACACGCATAGGGATTGATTCACTATAACAAATAGCATGCCTTATCAGAGTTAGTGTGCCTTATCAGAGTAGCATAGCGAGCGTTACGAACTTATGCCTGCTAATTGGCAATGACGAGAGCTCCACTCGTCCTGCCCTGAGCCCCTGCAGGTCCAATCACTTAAGAGAATCTGTACTCTAATTTTCTTACGAATAAAACGCATACCATTCTATTCCTTATTTTCTCCTGTGCCCCTCTGTGCTGTTTCTGCCACTCCCTGCTGCAATCCTGGCTTGTAATTAACAGTTTTAGGCAGTGGTAACAAACAAACTAACCAGCTTGTAATAGGCTCACATAAGCAGAGTGTGTGAGTCATACAGAGCTTGGAGGGGGTGTGTAAAGCTTCTGCCAATGACAAGCAGTGCTGCACATTCCACATATTCCAGCCTTAGCCCGACAGACACGACAGAGGAAAGGAGATAAGATTTATTACAGAGACAGTGCAAGTAAGAAAGGCTGCAGTAAGACAGAGCACATTAGAACAGTAATAGGAACTTATAGGACAGAAGAAATAAGGCACAAAATTTTGTTACAGAGTCTCTTTAAAGAGACTCTGTAACAAAATGTTCAGCCTCATTTCTTCTATCCTATAAGTTCCCATACCTGTTCTAATGTGCTCTGGCTTACTGCAGCCTTTTCTAGTTCTCTGTAATATATCTAATCTTTTCTTTGTCAAGCTTTGTCGACCCAGAGAGGAATGCACGGCCTCTGCTGTGATAGGGAGAAGTTATGCACACCTCCTCCACGCCCCCTGCAGGCTCAGTGTGTGTGCTTTGTTTATCCCTCACAGACAGGTCTCTGCTCTCAGTTTTCTGAGTTTGTGATGCTGAGGAGGGGAGGAGCTGCTTCCCGTCACATGCAAATCCCAGACTGGAGTGCAGATAATTCACTAGGTCATAAAAACTTGTAGTATACTGTAACATGATATAGATAGATGGAGATATTCTATCTATCTATCTATCTATCTATCTATCTCTATATCTCTATGGCCTCAATTCACTAAGATTATCTCCTGTCTTTAATAACTCTTCTAGAGTTGTTACCATGGTGATAAGGCATGTAGTATTCAGGAAACATTTTACCTCATGCAAACCTAAAGTTAACTCTTCTGTCTTTAAGTTAACTCTTCAATCCATAAAATAACTCCAGAGTTAAAGACAGGCTGTTAATTAACTGCATGTGAAAATAACTACAGAGGAGGTAAATTAACTACAGAGGAGGTAAATTAACTACAGAGGAGGTAACTTAACTACAGAGGAGGTAACTTAAGGAACTCTCTTGCCTTATTATCTCCAGCATGATCTTAGTGAATTGAGGCCTATGGCTTATCGTCCACGTCCATTAACTCAAGGCACTGCGATTGGTCCTCTTCCCCAATCACTGAAAATGGAATCCCGACGGAAACGGCGGCGGGAGCGGCATGAACACTTGTGGAGCGGCGGCGGGAACGAGCGACTTATTAAAATGTCCTGTTGCCGTCAACAGGCTCAAACAGGATGTTTTAATAAGTCAGGATGCCATTAACTGGTTAAGCACATTTTTGGAGAGAGAAATTCTGCTAAAGATGACAGAAGCACTTACTGTAAGCGCCTGCATTGCCACATGTGGGTCTTTGTGGTTCACCCTCTTCATAATAGAGCGCAGACAATCTTTAGGCCTGAAAAACATCAAATCATCACCAGTTACCAGACATTCCATACACAACCGCTGTTCTCTAGGAAGAAGTAACCTGTACAACTCATGCACTAATATAAAGAGAAAATTCACATACATACCTAAGCAGAGTGAAGCCTATGGATCCTAATGAAAATCCCCTTGGCGTCTCCGGTCCTCTGTCGCCCGGGACCGTCCAGCTGATTGGGGCTGCGCCCGTCTTCTGTCACGAGGGCAGCTGCGCAGCAGCCGTGTGAGCATGGCCACACCTGCGCGGTAGCATGGCGCCGCTTGTGCATGAGTGACTCCAGCTTACTGCGCAGGTGTGACTGTACTTGCGCAGGTGCAATACAGCCACGCATGTTCCAGAAGAGGGGCGAGGCCACAATAAGATTGCTGACAAGGCATTGTCAGCAATCTTTGGAGGGGTCGCGAGGGGCAATGGGGGATAGGAGGGTGCTGAGGGAAGAGTCATTAGGATCTCGAAGGCTTCCCTCATCTTAGGCAAGTACTGTATATGATTTTTGTACGATTTTACGCCTTGGATATACTTTAAAGGAAACCAGAGATGAACTCTTTGGCACAAAATAAACATATCCCCCGATAGATTTTACAAAATAAATAGTATACCTGGTATTTTCGCCGCTCTGGTGTGCTGTTTTTTGTGCGGGGGTTTTGGTAAAACTCCATGCAAAACACAGTTCATCAGAAAAGCATATTTTTGTGTGGACTGTGTGCAAAATGAAATCACCATTTCAAAAAAAACTTCTTATGACTAACAAATATAGATAAAAAAAAAAATCAACAGGCATAGCTCCTTCCTCTGCACTAGCAGCTCCTCCCATCTCATCACAGCTCTCTGTGATGCTGCAAGTATACAGAATAGGAAAGCAGGGCCACAAGGTGGCAGGCTTGGGCTTGAAAAGACATAAGAGAAGACAGACTCAGCTATAATGATTCCTGAGCAAAGCCATACTGAATGCTCAGTCAGGGATTTTATCAGGGCTGGTAAACAGCCTGAGCAGTAAAGGATGAAACAGAGAGCAGGGTAGGTGTTTTCTCTAATGTTCCCACTGATATATATGGTAAAATAAATGAGGGTATTTGGTCTCTGGTTTACTTTAAGGATAACTAAAAGGAAAAACTTTGGACATTCTACTACCCCTGTAGTCCATCATATTATAGCAGCAAACTAGCAGCGAATCTTCCATTTATAGACTGCTCAGTCACTAGTCCATTTTTGGCTCAACCAAGCTATTTAATCAGGCACAAGATAGAGGCATGTACATGCAGGAGCACACAAGTTCAAGAGTAAAGGAGCAAACCAGGTGAAAATGGCTTTTTGCAGCTGATGATGATGATGATGTCTGGCACAGGAAGAGTAATTCAATATACAATTAATAACCGATGCTACATGGCTGGCGGCACAGCAAGTCTGCAAGCCTTCTATACTCAACCCCAGCCCATCACCACCCGGGAAGCAATCAAGGTGGAGTTGCAGTCTCTTCCCCATGACCGTTTATGATCATTTTTGGTAACAGTCTAGGAAAAAGTGCTGCACTGGCACGTGTTGCTCTATCAAACAGCCCGTTCTGTTCTATGGCGAGAGGGTGGGGGAAAGATGAGTGGGGAGGATCCTGCTGAGATGGCTCGGATGGGAGAAAAAAAACCTAGAACTATTGTAATAAAATGCTGCAGACAGTAGAAAAATACTACCTGGGCTTGTCTGCATGTCTTTGTCTCATTTCTCACGACATTGAAGACGGCATGGAACCAAACATCCTCAAAAGGAAACTCATCAACTCGTTCATGTTAAAGGAGAACTGTAATGAGAGTTATGGAGGCTGCCATATTTATTTCCTTTTAAAGGAAAACTTAAGTCAACTGGTCGCAATAGCAGCATAGGGGGCGATATACAGGCTGGGAACGCGAAGAATCACTCGCGTTCCCATGCATGTCGGCCGGTAACCGCCAAACCGGAAGTGTTCGCCGGCGGGTGCAGGAGCATCTGAGTGGGGCTGCGAGGGCACCGATCGGCTGCTGGGGGCTGAGGGGAGCCCCAGGTGAGTAAATCTCATTTTTTATAGTTCACTTAAGTTTTCCTTTAAGCAATACCAGTTGCCTGGTTGCCCTGCTGATCCTCTGCCTCTAATACCTTTAGCCATAGACCCCGAACAAGCATGCAGCAGATCAGGCGTTTCTGACATTGTCAGATCTGTTAAGATTATCTGCATGCTTGTTTCTGGTGTTATTCAGTCACTACTGCAGCCAAATAGGACAGGAGCACTGCCTGGCAACTGGTATTGTTGAAAAGGAAATAAATATGGCAGCCTCCATTTACCTCTCACTTCAGTTGCGTTTTAAAAGGACAACTAGGGTGAAAAAATGTGAATATTAAAAAAAAAACTTGCATATAGAAAATAAAAACAGTAAAATGCACTGTAAATTATTTGTTTACTATGTTCCTGTCACTTACAAAATATATTGAAAATCTGACAGATTTTTGGACTAGTCCATCTCCTCATGGGGATTTTTAGGTACCTCTTTATTTACAAATTTACATATTTATTTATATAGCGCCGAAATCTTCTGCAGCGCTGTACAGAGTATATTGTCTTGTCACTGACTGTCCCTCAGAAAGGCTCACAATCTGATCCCTACCACGGTCATATGTCCATATAAACAAAGGAAAAAAAAAAGCTATGACCTCAAAATAAAAAATGCACCAATTCAGCATGATTAATAGTATATCAAAACCAGCCTTATACATAAAAATCTAAAATCATCATTAAAACATGATGGGGGAGCAATAATAACCTCAAATAACAGATAACCGGAGGATATATAAAGTGCTGGAAATCGTGCAATACATCACAAAAAAGTCTGAAGAAAATGCACAATGCAGATTGCAGAGCTGTACTACCCTAATAGACGGTGGTTTTGCCACCTAACAGTCTTCCGAGCAGTTGATGCTGAATCGCTCTAGTGTACATCAAACAACAATTCCCATTAGTGGTAATGAATAACAACCGTATGGTATGTACAATATAAATTAATCAACAATTCACAAAAAATAGATGAAAAGCCCAAAGGGCTGTATAGTGTCAGTGAAAATGTATAGAGAAAATAGCACTGAACCAACGTGTGCTAGGGGGTGAACAAGAGAGGGAAGAAGAGTGAAGTGCTGTAAGTGCAGGGAGCAGCAAAGTGCTGTGAAGTAGGTCCTACCGGATAAGGGTGTCTCCACGGGTCCCCACCTCTGCTATCGCGATTCGCCACCGATAGTGGGGCTTTCTCAAAGCTAATGGAATATCTAGTGCCACTCTTTAAATAGGAAATGCGGTCTAACAGGAGGGGAAGGGGAGGGGAAGGCCAGATCGTTGCGTGGCCACGCTACAGCCTTCATTGCGCTGCGTTGTTAGGCAACGCAGATGCTCTGTCGGCTTCAGTAAAATACGGTGGCCTATTGCAGCCAAAAATGTAATCCACGTATAAAAATGTGTTTTTTAATGATGACTTTAGATTTGTATGTATAATTTCAATAAAGGATGGTTTTTGATATACTATTAACTATGCTGATCTGGGGCGATAACTTAAGTAGGTGAGCTGGATATGGCGGTGGGAATTCTGGGGGTTGGGTGGAGTCTTAGGTGGCCCGGGGGTCTGAGCGCTTTGAGAAAGCCACACTATGGATGGCTAATTGTGATAGTGGTGGGGACCCGTGGAGACACCCTTATCCGGTAGGACCTACTTCACAGCACCTTGCTGCTCCCTGCACTTACAGCACTTCACACTTCTTTCCTCTCTTGTTCACCACCTAGCACACGTTGGTTCAGTGCTATTTTCTCTATACATTTTCGCTGACACTATACAGCCCTTTGGGCTTTTCATCTATTTTTTTGAGAATTGTTGATTACGGTAATTTATATTGTACATACCATACAATTGTTATTCATTACCACTAATGGGAATTGTTGTTTGATGTACACTAGAGCGATTCAGCATCAACCGCTCGGGAGACTGTTAGGTGGCGAAACCGCCGTCTATTAGGGTAGTACAGCTCTGCAATCTGCAGCAGCGCTGTACTGGGGACTGGGGACAGCGCTGTACGTGTGACACGGCTGTCCCCTGGGACACAGGGAAGCGATCAGCTGTGATAGGCTGAAGCCTATCACAGCCAATCGCGCTGATAGGCTGGCCAGGGGAGGGTAGTACAAATAATAATAATTAAAAAAAAAAACAACACATTTTATTTAAAAATAATATACATTTTTATTTAAAAAAAAAAAAAAAACATTGGGGGAGTGATCCGATCCCACCAACAGAGAGCTCTGTTGGTGGGGAGAAAAGGGGGAATCACTTGTGTGCTGAGTTTTACGGCCCTGCAGCTTGGCCTTAAAGCTGCAGTGGCCTATTTAACTAAAAATGGCCTGGTCTTTAGGGGGGGTTAACACTGCGGTCCTCAAGTGCTTAAAGGAAACCTGAGATGTCCTAGTAAAAATATTTTATGCTCACCTGGGGCTTCCGGCAGCCCCATGAGCACAGATGCAACCCTCGCCATCCTCCTGCGTGCCATCGTTCCCGTGGTTATCGGTCCCGGTAATGTAGCCCAGTCGGGCTTGCGCAGAAGAGCCGGCTGGCGCGACCGAGCAGGATTACTGGGACTGATACCAGATGAACGGCGGCACTCAGGAGGACGGGAGGGATGCATTCGAGCTCATGGGGCTGGGTGAAGCCCCTAGGTGAGTATAGCCCCAGGTATACTTTACCCTCCTTAGCTGTAATCCCGAGTCAGGCTCAGGACGTGAATTCGCAGCTCAGAGCGATAATCCAAAGCCTGAGTGAGCTATAAGCAGGGGCTGCTGCAGATCTCTCCGCAATACGTTTTTCTCTTGTTTTTATGGTCTAAAAGCTTGTGAAAAAAAATTGCATGGCTTTTAGACCCTAAATCTGTAAATAATTATAACGCCAGGGATGTTAAGGGCTCTGCCTCTGACACAAGCAACCTGGGTTTGAACCTCAGCTCTTCCTGTTCAGTAAGTGAGCACCTATTCAGTAAGGAGACCTTAGGCAAGACACTAACACTGCTAGTGCCTACTGTGCACTCCCTATTGGCTGCAGTTCTGGCGCTTTGAGTCCGCAAGGAGAAAACTGCAATGTAAATGTTATTTGTCTTATATGTGGGCAGGGTAGACTTGCAGCCTTCCCATAGCTAAACAGAAGGGAACACAATTCACAGCACACATTAGCCAAACTTATAACTAAAGTGCAGCAAAAGTCCAGCCCTTTACACACAGCTGACAGATAAGAAGTAATGACCTACCCTGTGCGGGACTGGCCGACCTTATCACACAGGTCCAGGATGAGCCCCCAGTCTTCAGCGGTGTTCAGCTCACTCGTTGCTTTCTCTGTCATACGGAAACAGAATAGGCTCCAGTTATTAAAAGTCTTACAGTGAGTAATAAGCTACCTTTACTGCCTCAGACGTAATCAGAATTATGAGCAGCCATTTTCCCCCTCTCTGTAATAACCAGAATTACACGCAAGCTGATCCAAACCTCTGCTTAAAGCTAATCCCATTCACAAAGTAAATGATGGATTAATTAGCCGACAATTGAATTGTTAGCTTTGCATACGTGATTAGCCTTCAGCAAAGCTCTGGTCCTCCCCATGCTGATGCTCGTCCCAGTTAAAGAAAAATAATAATAATTTGGAATTAAAGCCCATCTTTGCTACAACATCAGAAAACAACATTTTTCTAGGGAGAGGATGGTCAGTGAGGTGCTAGGAAGCCAATGGGAAGATTGAGGAAGTGACAAGCCTCTACGGTGGTATGTCACTGGGTGGATAGCATAAAAACTACTAGGAGACATGTGAGGCACAAAAAATTAAAGTGGGGTTATATTTTTTCAGTTAAAGGATACCCGAGGTGACAGGACATGATGAGATAGAAAGTGTATGTACAGTGCCCAGCACACAAACAATTGTACTTTGTTCCTTTTTTTCTTTCTCTGCCTGAAAGAGTTAAACATCAGGTATGTAAGTGGCAGTTCCTGTCTGAGTCAGGACTGGGTCAGACTACAGTGTGACTCTCACTGATAAGAAATTACAACTATAAAATGCTTTTGTTAGCAGAAAATGGCTTCTGAGAGCAGGAAAGAGATAAAAAGTGTCAATAGTTCATAGATTTTAGCTCTGGCATACTTCAATGAATGTGTCATCATTGAACAAAAACAATAAAGCAGTAAAAACATAAAAAAGTAGATTTAAATATAAAACTGTGGATTATCTTAAAAAGTTATTTTTAGGAGAAGGAGGATAGATACAATTGTTTATTTCATTAGTTTATTTTCACCTCGGTTGTACTTTAAAAAAACGTTTTGAAGGTGTTCACACTCTTTTAGTACAGATTTGTAATCCGGTCTCTAATACTTTTAGCTGCATGCTTCTTTCGGGTGTGTGATCCAGTCACTACTGCAGCCCAAGAGATTATCAGGACACCAGGCAATCGGCACGGTTTAAAAGGAAATAAATAGGTCAGCCTCCATATCCCTTTCATTTCAGATGTCCTTTAAAATTTTCAGTGACCAGCTTTGAGCTCGGGAGATTATCGCACCTTCCAATAACGGATGAAGAAAGAGGGGGCCTCTCAAACCCTCTCCTAAAAGGCTTTTCAAATACACATTAAAGCTCAGCGCACACACGATCATTCATTGTACATTTGATTTGAACAGTGGCACGACGAATGGGCAACCAATCGTATTGTTAGCGGAAGTGCTAAACTGCAGACCTGGGAGTGCATAAGAGTAATCATTTGTCACGATACCCATTAACACCAACTAACGTCCAGATCGACTCAGGAAGACAGGTCTACATGCACAATAATAGACATCTTTTCAATATTTGAACTTACCTGGGGCTTCTAACAGTTCCCCGCAGACGTCTTGTGCCCGCGCAGCCAGTCACCGATGCTCCAGTCCCTGCCTCCAGTTCACTACCGGAATTTGCTCCCGGTGACATCAGCGGAAGCGAGGACAAAGCCGCACAGGTGTTTTCCGACTTTAAAGTAGAAAATTCCATTAGTGAACCGGAGTATCGGTGACTGGCATCTGCGGGGGACAGTTAGAAGCTCCGGGTAAGTTAAAATCTTTGTCCCCCTACCACCCTACAGTAGTCCTTTAAAAGGAAACCTGTAGATCCCTGCTGGAGAGTAAATGGGAGTAAAGGCCTTGCCATCTCAATAGTGTGGGCTGTTGCTTGAGACTAAAAGCTCTACTCTGCTATGAAGTGGACCTGATGTCTTGCAATAGAAGGAGCACATAGAGAAATTCACCCTGTATGAATTTAGAGAGTTTAGCCCAGGCATGGGCAAACTTGGCCCTCCAACTGTTAAGGAACTACAAGTCCCACAATGCTTTGCAGGAGTCTGACAGCCACAGTCATGACTCAAAGACAAATGCATTGTGGGACTTGTAGTTCCGTAACAGCCGGAGGGCCGAGTTTGCCCATGCCTGGTTTAGCCTGTCTAATTCCCCTCAGATGTGACTAATCACAAGTGTAATTTGCAGCTCATTTGTAAACACAGAATGTTAACAATATATCTGCTTCCAGGAAGTATACACATCAGATTTATTGCAGGATTTAAATCGCCTGTAATAAACAAATGTTTTTTCTTTAAAGGTTATTATGATGTTGCTTATCTTTTAGAGCAGAAAGGAAGTTCTGAGTTCAGGTCCAATTTAACCCCTCCCAGAGTTCCTGGAGTGGAAGCTTAGCCGTTCCCCCTTTTGTACAATCACACCTCTACCGCCTGGCCCTTCGTAATATTACAGCCTGGCCAGTGCATCAATACCAATGCCAGGCATGTCAGATGGGGAGGAAGCTGGATTGGCTGTAGCCACTCTTCAGGGCCTGCTTGTAACAGCTGTCAGTGCTGCTAAGACTAACTGCCAGAGCCAATTTAAAGTAAATATTATATACTTACCTCGCTACCAGTTCCTCTCAGAAGCTCGCCATGTTCTTCTTACAACGATCCCTTCTGGCAAGATTTTGTCAGAACTGAAATATATCAGTTGCTGTCAGTTGTAACTGAAAGGACAACTGATGTGCAAGGTAACGTTCATGTTTCCCTATGCCTCATATGGGCGATATTACAGTTTAACAGTATGATGACCGGGAAGCGTTATGGGATCATCGCCCATTTTAAAGTGGAGAATCCCATGATCACAGTGGACACACAGGACACGGGAGAGGAGAAAGAGAACGAGGAGCGAAATACACGGGAGGCAAGTGTGACGTGTGTACGTTTATTTTGATGTTTTAATTTTCAGACCAGGTTTCTTTAAACTCAGGCCATTAAAATAGTTTTTGCAGGCGTTAAAATATAATGTTAATGCTTTAAAGAGACACTGAAGCGAAAAAAAAACTATGATATTATGATTTGTATGTGTAGTACAGCTAAGAAATAAACCATTAACCTCCTGAGCGGTCTGGACGAGCTCAGCTCGTCCATCACCGCCGGAGGCTGCCGCTCAGGCCCTGCTGGGCCGATTTTTATCAAATAAAGTGCAGCACACGCAGCCGGCACTTTGCCAGCCACGTGTGCTGCCTGATCGCCGCCGCACTGCGGCGATTCGCCGCGAGCAGCGGCGAAAGAGGGCCCCCCTAGCCGCCTGAGCCCTGCGCAGCCGGAACAAAAAGTTCCGGCCAGCGCTAAGGGCTGGATCGGAGGCGGCTGACGTCAGGACGTCGGCTGACGTCGATGACGTCACTCCGCTCGTCGCTATGGCGACGATATAAGCAAAGTGACGTCACTCCGCTCGTCGCTATGGCGACGATATAAGCAAAACAAGGAAGGCCGCTCATTGCGGCCTTCCTTGTTTATTCTGGGCGCCGGAGGCGATCGGAAGATCGCCTCCGGAGCGCCCTCTAGTGGGCTTTCATGCAGCCAACTTTCAGTTGGCTGCATGAAATAGTTTTTTTTTTATTTAAAAAAAACCCTCCCGCAGCCACCCTGGCGATTTAATCAGAACGCCAGGGTGGTTAAGATCAGATACATCAGTCTAATTGTTTCCAGTACAGGAAGAGTTAAGAAACTCCAGTTGTTATCTCTATGCAAAAAAGCCATTAAGCTCTACGACTTTCAAAGTCGTGGAGAGGGCTGTTTTCTGACTTTTATTATCTCAACTGTTAGTTAACTATTTACTTTTTCTCTGCCAGAGGAGAGGTCATTAGTGCACAGACTGCTCTGAAAGAATCATTTTGAATGCTGAGTGTTGTGTAATCTGCACATATTAGAGAATGATGCAATGTTAGAAAAAACACTATATACCTGAAAATAAAAATATGAGAATATTTTCTTTGCTGCTAATCTTCTAGTAATTATTCATAGTACACAACCAATTTATTATATCATATTTTTTTTTCGCTTCAGTGTCTCTTTAAAGCAGATTGTAAACAAGGGGAAAAGATACGACCCGCCGCATCCCATTTGAGCGGTTTTCTCTGCAGACGCGGGGTACATGATGAAATAATAGAATTTTCTGGAGACGGGTGGATATGCTTCAGCAATTAATATTCCGGACAGCCTGTTAAAATGATAAATGCCTCCTCTGGTGCTGGCGCTACTGAGGGTGACTTACAAGATACACCCGCCCACGTGCCATTCTATAATATTCTTCATTAGCAATCGTGCTTACAAAGATGTGCCTGCGGTGCGCAGCGGGGGTAACCTCACCGCCAGCCATTCAGGAAGACACGTTATTGTCGCTCTCCTTTATATAACCACAAGGAAGCAGTGCTCTATAGATCACACGCTGTACTTAATGACTCCCCGCCGCGGATCAGCAGCAGGCCTCTTGTACAGAAGAAATGAGGCATATTGTTCCAGGAATCACACATTTAAAGAGAGAACGTTATAAATAGGCATTTTTTTTATCCCAAACATGTCCACTTTGCAAATGATGCAACAGACAAGTTCTACCAGATTGGAACGGCTTTTAGTCCTGTCGTTTAATTGTATCGCTTTGCCACTTCTAGTTCCTCTCTGGCTGGAAGGGCCAATTTATTTAGACGCTTTCAAGTGCTCCAGGCCAACTTATTTCAGCACATTATTTTATTTCCTATTTGTTACATTTCTCTGCTTCTAATTAGCACTGCTGTAATGTGTATTTATGACCACTTGTCACTAGGGGGCAGTGTGAGACAACAGAGGACTTCTGCTTTCGGTTTCTATATTATCTGCTAGTGGAGAGAGATCAAATCATTCCAAGAATTTTCAGCACAATGAGTTCTGCCAACTAAGGTCAATAGCAGTGTACTTATCCGAAATGAAATAACTATTAAAGCTGCTAATGAGTTAAAAGTGGCTAATGCAGCACCCTAGATTTGCATCCCAGTCAGGATGGTATTTGCATGATGGCTATAAGGTGGCATACATACAAAAAGCGCAGCGGGGAAATTTGGGCGCCGGAAATAGCTGCTAGTACAAAATCGGTAAAATTACTGATATTCTACTACTGGGCAATGGTAATTCCCATAGCAAAAATGTCTGTAAATGTTACTAATGCTAAACCTAACCCTATTCCCACACCTCTACCAAAGCCTAACCCTACTCACCGCACTCCCAAAACCAATGCCTAACTCTAACCACCTTCCATCTATGCCTAACCCCAACTGACCTCCCACCCCACCAGAGCAGAACAGAGTAACCAAGCAGCTCAGGGTGACCCAAACTACTAAGAATGTGTAGGGGGATAAAAGGGACCAAGAAGCCCTCTTACTAAAAAAGCAAAGCTTGGTGTAATTGCCTTCTTAAAACAGAAGGAAATTTGCAATAATTCAGTTATAAATGAACATTTGTGGTTACCAACAATGCACTACTACTAAATATGCAAATTATCCCTTTTCGCCCTTGTTAAGCCAAGCAAGCATCCAGAACCGCTGGTGTATAGCAAGCCTATAGCTTTAAGTTTTACACAGCCATATCAAACCCACATGTAGACAGCCTGTTTCTGACTTTTGGTCCTCATCAGTACATGGCAGGGATTGATAAGGCAGTATGAGATAGGGCTTGGACCAGTACAACAGAGTAACCAAGCAGCTCAGGGTGACCCAAACTACTAGGAATGTGTAGGGTGATAAAAGGGACCAAGAAGCCCTCCTACTAAAAAAGCAAAGCTTGGTGTAATTGCCTTCTTAAAACAGAAGGAAATTTGCAATAATTCAGAGCTTAAGATTAAAGCTGAATTTCCTAGAAAACAACTCTGACTGGATCTCTAGTCAAAATAATAACCTGCTGCGGGTCGGGAGGCCGTGTCCTATGCCACTGATGGACTGCAGCAGTTGCCAGGCAGGTAGGAGCTCCTCAATCATTAAGAGAGGTCTGGGTTCAGGTGTACTCACAGGTGACAGCCTATTAGCACAATTTAACATTTCAAAAAAGTCAGATTATAGCAGGAAGGTTCTTGAATGGTGGGTCCTTGTTGACAAAACACAGCTAGAGCTGGATGCGCAGACTAACTGCAAGCAGGAACAACAACTAAAGGTTTCACAAAACTGGTAAGATAATACTGAAGACAGCCTGATGACGAAAAACCTGTAAGACTGCCGAGTCAACTGGTCAGGCAACTTTCATAAACATGCAAGATGTTTTTTGGCGAATGGCAGGTGCTGCCTCTGCTGAGACTCTACCATGTAAACAGCAGGCACTAATTCTCTCCCCCCCAGTTCTCACGCTGACGAGCAATCTGTCTAGCAGATCAACTCAGCCAGGCGGTGGCCGAGGGCATTGCTCTCACCACTCACTGCGCCCACTCTGTGCCATCCCGTCAGGCCTCCTCTGCCCTCCAAAGCAACAAAATGAGTCACTGGCCTACAGGCTAGCAACACCTCTGTACAGCCTCAGCCCTGAACTATCATCTGACACTGTGTGTATGAGGCTTTATGCTCCTTGGCAACTGGCTAGGCATCTTATGTTCCTTGAGCAACTGGTCAGGCATCTTATGCTCCTCGGGAAACTGGTCAGGTATCTTATGCTCCTCGGGAAACTGGTCAGGTATCTTATGCTCCTCGGGAAACTGGTCAGGTATCTAATGCTGGGAATACACCATACTTTTTTTTGGCAGATAGATGGTTAGATAGATAATTTCCGACAAGTCCGATCTTACTTTTGTTTACCGCTCGATTTCTGATACAAGTGAATGGAAATTGATAAGAAAAGAGCGGGAAATTGAATCGAAAAATCGATCGAACGGTAAACAGATGTAGGCGAACCGTTCGCCAGCGGATCCCTATGAGCCTCTACTACTTCCGGGTCGCTATGACCCGGAGTAGTACGGCTGCGCTGGGCCGGCGGTGCGCGTCTTTGATCGCGTGCCTGTTGCTGGCCACTCTCTGCGCATGAGCGTGACGTCACTCATGATGTCACGCACATGCGCAGAAAGTGCCCGGCAACAGGCGCGCGATCAAGGACGCGCACCGCCGGGCCCAGCGCAGCCGTACTACTCCGGGTCATAGCGACCCGGAAGTAGTACAGGGTGAGGTGTTCGCCAACATCTCGAACGGTAAATCGACTGAAAAAAAAAAAAGCATTGTGCAGGGTTCTCCCCAGGCCATTTTAGCCGGGTGCTCCACCCAACCAGGTTTGGTCAGCACCCGGCTGTCATCGGCTCACCTCCTCCTAGAATTGCACACAGAAGCACCAGCCCTGCATTCTCTCATCTTGCCCCACCCGGCTACTTTTTCATGCCACCCAGCTACAATTTCTTGCCACCCGCCTGGAAAAAATGTATGGGGAGAACACTGTCGTTCCTAGCATTCTGCTCCCCAGGAAACTGGCCAGGCATCTCATGCTCCAATTCAGGGCCACTTTTGTTCATGCATTTTCAAAGGGAACTTTTAACCACTTCGCACCCAGACCTTGTTTTCCCCTTATTGACCAGAGCAATTTTGACGTTTTAGCTATGTCCCTTTTTAATCAGCCATAACTTTATCCCTACTCACGACACCTAAATGATCTAGGTATCGTTTTTTTCAGGACAAACTAGACTTTCATTGGCGGGTATTTTGTCCCTAGACCAAAAAAAGTTTTTTACGCATTTTAATGGGAAAAAGAGGGGAAAATGAAAAAAAAATGCATTTTTGCTCAGTTTTTATCAATTCCAGTTTAAAAATAAAAAGTGCCACAGAAGATAAAAACATGTCACCAGTATTCTGTCCCCCAGTATAGATAGCAAAATGTGTCCCGAGTATCAGACCCCCCCTATAGCCAGATGTGTCCCCAATATCAGTCACCCCCAGTATAGCCCGATGTGTCCTCTGTTTGGCACCTCCCAGTATAGATAGACAGATGTATCCCCAGGATTACTGCCCCTCATTATAACTAAATGTGTCCCCAGGAATAGTGGTCCCCCATTATAGCCAGATGTGCCCTCAGGATTAGCGGGTGCACCCTAGATTAGGGCCCCCCCACCATTATAGCCAGATCTGCCCCCAGTATAAAATTATGCACATAATTAAAATTGTATCCCCTCTTACTTTATCCTCCCCCCCAGCTGCACATTTTACCCCCCACCCCCCACCAGGGGTTCAACAACCCCCATAAGGGCCAGCCAGATGTCCCACCCCCCACCCAGGCAGCCCCCTCGGTGGCCAGATCTGTAAAAAAAAAAAAAAAAAAAAAAAAAAGATTAGAAAGCAGCCTGACTCATCTTTTCCTGTTCCTGCACGCAGCCCTGTGATGCCGGTTACCGGGTCCCGGCTTGATGACGTCATCAAGCCGGGACTCGGCTATTCAGCATCACAGGGCTGCGTGCAGAGCGGCGATCGGAGGCTCGAGCTGCAGGCTGATCGCTGGAACAGGAAAAGGTGTGTCAAGCTGCTTTCTAATCCTTTTTTTTTTTTTTTTTTACAGATCTGGCCACCGAGGGGAGAGATGAAGGATCACCGCTGTTTGCTACAGCGGTGATCGTTCATCCGCGGGGGGGTTACTAATTGGCTACAAGGGAACATTTTCCCTTTCACCAATTAGTATTGCAGCTGTTAGTGCCGGGAGGTGAGCTCTGAAGCGCACCTGTTCCTGCACAACAGGGCTGCAAGCAGGTCAGTATATCTACGTCGCTGTGGCTTGGAGAGAGCCACAGCTGACGTAGATATACTGAATCAAAGGACAAAGTGGTTAAAAATGTAACCTTTTCAACAGAGCACTCCGTTTCAAAATTAAATTCTAAATCCTAGTGACACTGATTGACTGAAAGGACCAATTCTAACCCCTCTTCACTTGACACAAAATAAACAAACATTATGGCTGGCCTGCGATAGGACCTTATGCCTGGCACACACTATGCAATTTCCCATCAGATAGATGGATCGAATCGATTATTTCTGACAGGTTTCGATCTGATTTCCAATCGATTTTGTATAGAATTGATCAGAAAATCGATCAGAAAACCAGATTGGATCTGTCAGAAATAATTGCTTCGACCCATCTGACAGGAAATTGCATGGTGTGTACCAGGCCTTAGCTTTCTCTTCATGCTGCTGAACACAAGCTTTCCTCAGGACTGAGCACAGTGTGACATACGGCATTATATTACAGAGCTGCATGACAAGGACAAGCTGTTCCTAGCAGGTCACTCACAGGTTACATGACAGGTAGGGGGAGGGAGAGTCAACCAAAACTCATTAACTGGGGGCAAGTTTTTCAACTGAACTTGCTTATTGTTGTGCTGGTTTCAGCAAAGAGTATCAGAGTGACATGCAGGGACACCAGACAGCGCTTAAAGTGGAACTGAACGCAGAACTCCTCTCTGCTCTAAAAGATACACAACAGCATAATAACCTTTAAACAAAAAAAAAAAAAAAACATTTCTTTGTTGCAGCTGATAGAAATCCTAAAATAAATCTGCACAGTTTCTACTTCCTGATTCATGGAAGCAGACATATTGTTTACAGACTGTGCTTTCAAATGGGCTTATCTGCCATAGGCAGTCATGTGACACAGGGGGAGATCAAATTACAACTTGTGATTAGACATCAATGAGGGGGAATTACACAGGCTAAACTCTTTAAAGGGAACCAGAGACTAGGCACCCTCATGTATTTTACCATATATATAAGTGGGAACATTAGAGAAAACACCTACCCTGCTCTCTGTTTCATTTTTCACTGCTCAGCCTGTTTGTTAGCAGCCCTGATAAAATCCCCGACTGAGCATTCAGTCTGGCTTTGCTCAGGGATCATTATAGCCGAGTCTGTCTTCTCTGGTGTCTTTTCAAGCCCAAGCCTGCCCCCTTCTGGCTCTGCTATAATGACTCAGCTATTCCTGAGCAAAGCCAGACTGAATGCTCAGTCGGAGATTTTATCAGGGCTGAAAACAAGCAGGCTGAGCAGTGAAAAATGAAACAGAGAGCAGGGTAGGCGTTTTCTCTAATGTTCCCACTGATATATATGGTAAAATACATGAGGGTGCTTCTCTCTAGTTTACTTTAAAGAGGAGCTGTCAGCCATACTATGTCAGAAAAAAAAACACATACCGGTATATAAGTAGATAAATACTTGCTCTACTTACATAAGATATGTATTGCACTGTCCACGTTCTGATTTTGGTGATTTTTCTGCAGTAAAAAAAAAAAATTCTTCTTAGCATTTCCCATTTTAAGTGTGGCTATTTTGAAGCCAATTCTGATGTCATTTCCTCCCTTAGTCTCCTCAGCCTGATTTGCCCGCCCTTTGCTATAGAAAGTGCATTGTCTAATCAGAGAGGAACAGAGGTATGGGAGGGAAAACCGGGAGGAAAAGAGGCTTCAGCCAATCAGGCTGCATTAGTTAAGTCTGAGGGGAAGTAGAGAAGCAAAAAAGGACAACCCAGCATGCCCTACAACTTCCTTTTTGTGTACCAAATTTTGTGTGTACCAAATAAGAGTCAGGTAAACTGGGGAGTGATCATTTATAAACAAGAAAAGTAATAGATTTTAACTTTTGGATTGCCTGGTTAGCATCCTTATTACTTGTTTACCAGATAAAAATAAGGAATGTATTTTTTATTTTATGCCCGACAGTTACTCTCTAAATACATACAGGGTGAATTTCTTTTATATTTTCCCTTTGTCCTGTGCAAGAGTTCAGATCCACTTTAAGGTACACATACACTTATAGGTTAGAAGCAGATTCGACGATTAGATAGATTCCTATCAAATTTGATCTGACAGGCATCTGATGTGTGCTGAACACAAGGTACAGATTTCCATCGATCAATCGATCAAAATGCAATGTTTCACCATTCGATCCAATGCAACTCTATGGACCATTGGTCTGCTGCCAGCAGCCGATCGACCTAGATTCTCCGACCGGACCGATCAAGCAAATCAATCTAAATCGTTTGGAAATTGATCGAATTGGCGATCGATCATGCTTCCTGTTGCATTGATTTCTAGCTGATTCGATCACAGCGGTCGATTTGGCCGATCGATGGCTGAAAACGGCTACTGTATGGGCCCCTTTAGACAACAGTATCTGTTGGACACACGTACGTGCTGCATAGCAGTGCGCAAATGCATTGCTGCACACATTTCTGTCCGCAACACATCTCTGTCCCATTCAGTGACAATAACTGAGGTTGTGCTGCAATGGATCGCAACGCAGGTACCATGTGCCAACACAAAAGTTGGCCCAGGATCTTCGGCTTGGGATGCACTTAAAGTGTGTTTGCAGGGCTTGACAATCACAGGGAATCATGAAGTTGTGTTTTGCGATTTGAAGTGGGGAAAAAAACTCAACTTTTCCCAGTGGTCACATGACAGCTGCTGCGTCCTTTCTTAGACTCTGCACTAAAGTTCAGTGACACAGAATAGCCCCCTCCTCCATTCCTTTAGATTGTAAGCTCACAAGGGCAGGTCTCATTCTTTTGTGTCTAGGAACTTATTATACATACTATTACTTGTCATACATTTTATTCATCATGTTACATGTCACTGTAGTTATCAATTCTATATTTTGTACCAACGTCCATATTTAAAGTAAACCTGAGATGGTACACTGGCTCTTATTTATACTTACCTGGGGCTTCCTCCAGCCTCATGAGCACCCTGGCCTCCCTCTCAGTCCTGTCTGGACCCTTCGTTCTGCAGCTATGACACCCGGTAATGTAAGCAGTCATGCTGCTCGGCTGAGCGTGTACCCCTCGATGCGCTCCCGCGGCCTGGAGCATTCTGCGCAGGAAGTGCACATGCTGAGCCGCGCATGCGCAGAAGCCCATTACTGGCGGCGACTGACCAGATTAACAGTAGTCGTATTGCCGGAACAGAGGGGCCAAAGAGGACGGGGAGGGGGGCTACAGAGCTCATGGGGCTGGAGGAAGTCCCCGGGAAGTATAAATGGGGGCCAGTGTACCATCTCAGGTACTCTTTAAAAAGTGGACCTGAACTGTTGCACAAAACTAAAGAAATACATAGAGAAATGCACCTTGTATCTATTTAGAGTTTAGCCTGTTTAATTCCCCCTCATTTGTGTCTAATCGCAAGTTGCAATCTGATCTCTCCCCTGTGTCACATGACTGCCTATGGCAGATATGGCAGATAAGCCCATTTGAAAGCACAGGAGGTTAACAATAGGTTGGCTTCCATGAATCAGGAAGTAGAAACTGTGCAGATGTACTGCAGGATATGTATCAGTTGTAACAAAGAAACGTTTTTTTGTTTAACCCTCCTGGCGGTTTGTCAAAATCCGCCAGGGGGCAGCAAATACTTTTTTAATTTTTTTTTTTTTTCATGTAGCGAGACGAGGTCTCGCTACATGATAGCCCCCAGCCCCTCCGATCGCCGCCGGCGGCTGCGGCGACGCGTATAGCGGCGGATCGGCGGCGATCGGGCACTGCACGCAGCTAGCAAAGTGCTAGCTGCGTGCAGCAAAAAAAAAAATTATGCAAATCGGCCCAGTGTATAGGGTGGTCTGTAATCTATTTCAAACTTTTAAAATATTTACATAGCAAGGAAATGAGCAGCGCTACTTAAAAACAGACTAGTGCCTACCTGCAAAAGAGTGCAAGCCCCACTTGTGGGGTCGAATACACACCGAGCATACACATGACCTGTCTACCACTGGAGGATGTTGGTTTCCTGTAACAGCTTGCATGCAACCTATTAAGTACTCGTCCCTCCCACTGCGAAAAAGTCAATCCTCCATGGGAGGGGCCTAACACTAACTAAATCCTAACCTATGTATATGCATAGCCTGGGTGCGCTACCAAGTAAAATTGAAAAATCGAAAATTGCGCAAAAGGTGGATCAGCGCAACACCAGGCCGCCTCCTGGGGCTTGCACTCTTTTGCAGGTAGGCACTAGTCTGTTTTTAAGTAGAGCTGCTCATTTCCTTGCTATGTACTAATTTAATTCGTTTTTGGTCAGCTGCTCCCACTTAAAGAGACACTGAAGCGAAAAAAAAATATGATATAGTGAATTGGTTGTGTACTATGAATAATTACTAGAAGATTAGCAGCAAAGAAAATATTCTCATACTTTTATTTTCAGGTATATAGTGTTTTTTCTAACACTGCATCATTCTATAATATGTGCAGATTACACAACACTCAGCATTCAAAATGAGTCTTTCAGAGCAGTCTGTGAAGTAATGACCTCTCCTCTAGCAGAGGAAAAGTAATTAGTCCAGGAACAGTTGAGATAATAAAAGTCAGATAACAGCCCTCTCCACTACTAACTTAGTCGGAGAGCTTAATGGCTTGTTTGCATAGAGAAAACAACTGGAGTTTCTCAACTCTTCCTGTACTGGAAACAATTACACTGATGTATCTGATCTTAATGTTTCATTTCTTAGCTGTGCTACACATACAAATCATAATATCCTGATTTTTTTTTCGCTTCAGTGTCTCTTTAACAGCCATGCTTTTGGTGTATATGCAGAGCTTCTGTTTGGGTTCAAGGTGCGTTTGTAGTTCCTGGGGGGGGGGCTCAGCGCATCTCTGATTGGAGGCCATTCGGAGGCGGCCTGGTGTTGCGCTGATCCACCTTTTGCGCAATTTTCGATTTTTCAATTTTACTTGATTAGCCGCACCCAGGCTATGCATATACGTAGGTTAGGATTTAGTTAGTGTTAGGCCCCTCCCATGGAGGATTGACTTCTTCGCAGTGGGAGGGACGAGTACTTAATAGGTTGCATGCAAGCTGTTACAGGAAACCAATATCCTCCAGTGGTAGACAGGTCATGTGTATGCTCGGTGTGTATTCGACCCCACAAGTGGGGCTTGCACTGTCTTGCAGGTAGGAACTAGTCTGTTTTTAAGTAGCGCTGCTCATTTCCTTGCTATGTAAATATTTTAAAAGTTTGAAATAGATTACAGACCACCCTATACACCCTGCTTTTGTAGCAAGCTTACTGTAATGCTACTATGGAATACCAGCTAGCCAATCAGCAGGCTGCAGCAGATGTCTGAGTGTGGATCCGTGCTTTGGCCCTGTTCTCTCTATCAGTGCTGCTGCTAATGACAAGCTCCCATTCTGCTGGAGACCGGAGTACACAGAGTTCTCTCACAATGGCAGCGCTGGCTTATTTATGGATGTTCTTTTGTCTGCTGGAGACACTGAGCACTTGTACATAAAAGTATTCTATGTACAAAGCAGCCCTGCACTGAAGTGCAATGAGCAGCACAGCGAATACTTCGCATTCATACACAGCTATCACAAAACGATTAAATGGCAAGCGAAATGAAATTCCACTCATGCTATAAAAATGTATTGGTATAAATCTATATGTAATTTAATACTAAAGTGAACTGATATTAACAATTGTATTTTTTCTCCTAAAAAGGGCTTTTTTTTTTTTTTTTTTACATATACCATGCTTTTATTGTATGTTTAAACATCTACAAAGTAGATTGAATGTTTGATTGCCTTTGCTCAATGGCAGCCTATTAAGTGTCCCAGAGTTCAAATACATAAACTAGTGACATTTTCTATCTCTCCTCTGCTCTCAGAAGTTGTATTCTGCCAGGAAAACTTTTATGTCTGTATTATTATGTACCCCGTGTTGATTTATTGCTTTGTACAGCGCCACAGAATATGTTGGCGTTTTATAAATCAATAAAAATTGCTGTAATTTGCTAATCAGTGAGGTTTGGTACACTCCAGGTACCCACACAACAGAAGCTGTCACTTGAATGCCTGAAAATTAACTCTTTCAGGCAGCAAAATAAAACAAGTAAAGCAGCCTGGTTATTAATATGTTTTGCACTGTACATACACGTTTATCTCCTCGTGCTGTCTCTGTTACCCTTTAAAAAGAGAACCTGAGATTTTTTTTTTGGGGGGGGGGGGGGGAAGGGGAGCAGATGGGACACAGAGGCCTCTGCCTCGTGACTTGCCTCGGTGTCCTTCAACCGCCACTCTCTGCCCCTCACCACTGCGCTATAGTCATTTGTCGCTAACTTGGAGGTAAACACAGGGGAGAAGAATTCCCGGTTCAAAACGCCCGCCAGGGGCGTTCCTACAGGGTTTCCCCCACCGTTATGAGAGACACACAGAGGTCACTAAAGTGAAAGTGGGTCATTGCGACCCACGGGAGCAGCGGTTTTCTGTGGCTACCTGATCCGCTCAGCCCTGCGGATCAGGTAGCCTACTTTTTTTTTTTCCATATTTTTAGCCCACCTCGGGCTCTCTTTAAAGAGAGTCTGAAGCGAGAACAAATCTCGCTTCAGACCTCATATATAGCAGGGGCACGTGTGCCCCTGCTAAACCGCTGCTATCCCGCCGCTTAACGGGGATCCCTTCACCCCCAAATCCCCTCGTTTCAGCGGGGGAGCGCTTCCTGATTGGGGCAGGGCTAACCGCCGCAGCCCTGCCCCACGCGCGTCTGTCAGCGCGTATCTCCGTCTCTCCCCCGCCCCTCTCAGTCTTCCTTCACTGAGAGGGGCGGGGGAGAGGCGGCGATGCGCCGCTGATAGACGCGACTGGAGGCAGGGCTGCAGCCGTTAGCCCTGCCTCCAGGAACGACCAATTCTACGACCAAGGTTTGCGGGGGTGGGTTTGGGGGTGAAGGGACCCCCGTTTAGCGGCGCTATAGCGGCGGTTTAGCAGGGGCACACGTGCCCATGCTAACTATGAGCTCTGAAGCGAGATTTATTCTCGCTTCAGAGTCTCTTTAAGGGAAAAATACATTATTTGTAAACAAACTTACTAGGCTGTCAGTTCTAATAAGTCTTTGTTTAGAGGAAAAAGGTGTAAAAGAAAAACAAAAAAATTGCAGTGTGAAATGAGCCAGAAACCTACTTCTACATTTTGCAGTCAACTACAAACTGACCCCAAGCACAGAATGCACTTCTTTTCAAGCAAGGCGTCTCTGCTTCAATTTCCCCATTTCTGAGGGATTAAATAGATGCAGGTTTTTTTTGTATATAGCGCCAACATCTTCTGCAGCGCTGTACAGAGTATATTGTCTTGTCCCTTAACTGTCCCTCACAATCTAGTCCCTACCATAGTCATATGTCTGTGTATGTATCGTGTAGTGCATGTATCGTAATCTAGGGTCAGTTATGGGGTGAGCCAATTAACCTATCTGTATGGTTTTGGGATGTGGGAGGAAACTGGAGTGCCTAGAGGAAACCCACACAGACACTGGGAGGACATACAAACTCCTTGCAGATAGTGCCCTGGCTGGGATTCGAACCGGGGACCCAGCACTGCAAGGCGAGAGGGTTATCCACTATGTCACCCGTGCTGCTGCAGTTCTGTCTCTAAAAGTGCATCAAAAAATGTAATTGCACCAGCTATTGAGAATGTTCAAATGTGAAGACCTGGCCACTGCAGCCTAGTGCCTGCCAATCCACAGTGGCAGCTGTAAACACTAGCAGTCATCTCCTGTCTACCTAAAGTAGCTAGGAGGCAGACAAGGGGCGGGTTCTTACAGCAGTGATTGAGCTGAAATAATAAAAGCCCCATCTAGCAAAATGTCCCACCCCAGCCACCAGAGACTCCAAAGGAAAAAAAGGGCATCAATACTTTCAACTGTCAGTGTGTACTTGACAGATACTAGGACCACACTGGCCAGATATCTATATCCAAGAATCCTAAAGGAACCTGAACTGAGAGGTATGTGGAGGCTGCCATATCCCTTTCCTTTTAAACAATACCAGTCGCCTGGCAGTGATGCTGAGCTCTTTGGCTGCAGTAGGGTCTGAATCACACACCTGGAACAAGCATGCAGCTAATCCAGTCAGAAACAACTGATCTACTGCATGCTTGTTCAGGGTCTATAGCTAAAAAGGTATTACAGGCAGAGGAGCAGCAGGACAGCTAGAGAATTTGTATTGTTTAAAAGGAAATGTCAGCTTCCATCTCCCTCTAAATTTGGATGTCCTTTAAGTAGGGTTACTATTCAGGTTTCTGAGGCACTTTGAGAGCAAACAGATAACTGTACTCATGGGCATCACTCTGCAGGGGCCCCAGGAGAGAACAATATGGGGTGAGTCCTGGGTGTCTTGCCAATGGGCCCTGCACTGTGGCAGTTCCATAGAATAATAGATTTCAAGTTGAAATCTAATAAAAAATCTATTTTCAGTGTCTGGCAAAAATACATCCCTCTCAGATTTCAATCAGAGAAGGATCTATGTGTTTAGAATTGATCAAAATGGATACAACAAAACCTGATTATTCAATATTAGCAACAAAATATCTCTCTATACTGAATCTAAAACTTAACTTTTATTCAAAGTCTAAAAACTCGAAGCTTTTACTGGCTGACATACATAAAATACACTTGCAAGTATTTGCTAGGCCAGCTCTGTCGGCACATAGTGGGACAACCCAGATCGTCCAAGGCTCATAGCAATACTGATAAATATAAAATCACACAACCCCCACCATACAACCCGACATGTTTCACTTCTAACTGAAGCTTTTTCAAGGGAAAAGTGCTAAGAACGTGCAAAATAGTGATAAGGTGCAATAGTACATTGTAGAACAAGTATAAGTTTTAGCCTATAGGCTTAAATCATAATGGCAGCCAAAAACTCTCTTTTACACAATGTGTGCACTGTGAATGTCGCACAGTATTGCTGTGCATTAGTCTGCGTTAAAACATTTTCTAACGTCGTCGCACTGTGAAAGAGGTCTTAAAGAGAACCTGTACTGAGTAAAAATATTTAAAATAGACACATGAGATAACTTCAAATGAACATTGCATAGTTACTTTGCCATCAGTTCCTCTCAGAAGCTCCCCATTTTTTTCTGACAATAATCCCTTCCAGTTCTGACAATATTTTGTCAGATCTGAAATATATCAGTTGCTGTCAGTTATAGCTGAGAGGAAAACTGAAGTACCAGGTAATGTCCATGTTTCCCTATGGCTCAAGTGGGCGATGTTACAGTTTAACTGTGTGCTGACCAGAAAGCTGTTATTGGTAATGGCCATTTTCAAAATGGAGGACGGAAAATTCCCTTGATCACAGTGAACAAACAGGACGTGGGACAGGAGAAAGACACTGAGGAGTGGACTACATGGAAGGTAAGTAAGGGTACTTGTGTATGCTTATTTTGACTTTTAATTTTCAGTTCAGGTTTTCTTAAAGGAAGGCTGGATGTTCATGTTAGCAGTGGATTGATGAATTGTATATTATTTAGGAATTGGACTTAACAGCTTTTTTAAGGGGGCGAGTGCGATGATTTATTGTGAAGCATTGAGCCATACTTTCGTTGTAGCGCACCCCCTCTTTAGTTTTTTAGGTTTTGAGAAAAGGACTGAAGCACTTTGATTATTTGATAACATCAAAGTAAAAGTCACTGAAAGGACTTGTACACACATGGCCAACTGTACAATATCAGCCCAACAGTCATGTGAGTTGAACCACCTGCTGGATCGAGCAAACTGCCTGTAAACAGTCGATCGTCTAGTCGTTTGTCACGTGTTTATGTATGTAAATATATCCAGCTCAAAAATGGACCAATCAAGTCCCACCCAGATTTAAATTGTTTGCATATATTTGCATCAAAATTTACACACATTTGCATAAACTCTGAAAATTTGCATAACATTGATCATTCCTAATCCGGACCTTTCGATTAAGCCTAACGAAAATAAAAAGGTTAAAGTTAAAGGACTGCAGTGAGAATGATTATGGAGGCTGCAATATCTATTACCTTTTAAGCAATACCAGTTGCCTGGCTGTCCTGCTGACCCTCTGCCGCTAATACTTTCAACCAAAGACCCTGAACAAGCATGCAGCAGTTGAGAGACTTCTGACAGATTAGCTGCATGCTTGTTTCTGGTGTGATTCAGACACTACAGCAGCCAAATAGATCAGCAGGGCTGCCAGGCAACTGGTACTATGTACAAGGAAATAAATATGGCGGCCTCCATCTACCTCTCACTTTAGTTGTCCTCTAACCTGTGACTTTAAAGGGGGGGGGGGGGGGAGGGCCTAGGGAGGAGTAAGCCTCTGGATCCAAAAGAGGCTTACCCTGTTCTCATAGGTCAACCTGTTCCTGCATAGCCCCCTGAAGAATGGCATCCCTGCGCATGCGCACAAGCACTGTCCCGCTCAAGCTCCGGCACAAGTAGCTCTGGTTATTCGTTTCATCATGACTCTCTATCCTATCCCAAAACTGCCCATTAGAGTAACAGCTGTACTCATATCTGTCATCTGTAGGAAGGTCTGATCATTAGTGTTGTCCGGATCATGAACGATTCAGATCTTTGATCCGAATCTATTTTGTAAGTCGAATCATCCGAATCATCAAAATGAGTGATTCGGATCGCAAAAGGGGCAGGCCAGGAGCGACACGCCCCCCTCTCAGCGGGCAGCGGGGTCCTGGAAGCAGAGCAGAGATGGATCGCTCTGTAGAAGGGGAGGCAGCCTTGCACAGCCACAGGTAGATGAGAGAGAGGGGACATGGGTGCCACTGCCAGATATGTGTAGAGCACACATACTGGCTGCAATGTGCTGCTCATTATAGGCTGTCTGTTCCGTAGTTGTGCACAGTGAACAAATTGGAAGCTTTTGGCTCAGCTCAGCACAGCTCAGTAACTTTGCAGGCACTGTGATTGCAGCGCAATATGATCCTCCTGAACTGCTCTAAACAGCTGCACTGCACTTCTGGGAATGCTTTCTTTCACTGTGCGACGTTTGCTTTCAAAGTGTATACAGATGGACATATAGGTGAAATATATGTAAAGCATATGATTGCAGCATGTGGGTATTGTGTGCAAACAAACATTTCTGCTCTCTGCTCGTCCCTCCTCCCTTCTCTGTCCACTCCCTACCCTCTGTCCATCTTCTCCCCTTCTTTGTGTGTCCACCCCCCTCCCCTTCTCTGTCCACCGCAGGGAAAGTCTTGTCCTGCTAGTCATTTCACCCCCGAATGCTTCGTAGTAAAATGATCCGAGATTCGGATCAAAGATCCGGATCTTTTCAATGATCCGATTCAAATCATCCGGATCATTGAAAAGATCCGAACTTCGCATCTCTACTGATCATCTCTCTCTACATCACACTTCCTGTTCCTGGTTTTCAGTGCCCAGGAAGCAGTAGGTGCATCTCAGAATAAGCAAGGAGAG